>NC_072428.2:305530-608560 GCF_028878055.3 Symphalangus syndactylus
TCCATTTTATGATGCTTTGGAAGTACTACTTATTCTTACTTTTAAAGCCAGTCAGAATGTGTGTGGGTTTCTCTTATTTCTGTCTTTTTAAAGCTTCAACATAAAAGTTCTTTAGTACATCACACATTGCAATATTAAAATAAAACACTATCTTGCCTAAATAAGCAGTATCCTATAATAGCCAGTCGAAACTAACTTCAATGTGTGTGATATGAATATTGCTTTCTGAAAACTTTACGGTCTGTTTGGACCACTCAATATGTAATTTTTAAACTAGGATGCCATAGTGTTTAAACAGTTTTCACATCAGAAATGTAAGAAGTGCTTCTCCTCAGCAAATGTAAAAGAACACAAATCACAACAAACTATCTCTCAGACCACAGTGCAATCAAATTAGAACTCAGGATTAAGAAACTCACTCAAAACTGCACAACTACATGGAAACTGAACAACCTGCTCCTGAATGACTACTGGAAAAATAACAAAATGAAGGCAGAAATAAAGATGTTCTTTGAAACCAATGAGAACAAAGACACAACATACCAGAATCTCTGGGACACATTCAAAGCAGTGTGTAGAGGGAAATTTATAGCACTAAATGCCCACAAGAGAAAGCAGGAAAGATCCAAAATTGACACCCTAACATCAAAATTAAAAGAAGAAGAGAAGCAAGAGCAAACACATCCCAAAGCTAGCAGAAGTCAGGAAATAACTAAGATCAGAGTAGAACTGAAGGAAATAGAGACACAAAACACCATTCAAAAAAACCAATGAATCCAGGAGCTGGTTTCTTTTAAAAGATCAACAAAATTGACAGACCGCTAGCAAGACCAATAAAGAAGAAAATAGAGAAGAATCAAATAGACGCAATAAAAAGTGATAAAGGGGATATCACCACTGATCCCACAGAAATACAAACTACCATCAGAGAATACTATAAGTGTCTCTATGCAAATAAATTAGAAAATCTAGAAGAAATGGATAAATTCCTGGACACATACACCCTCCCAAGACTAAACCAGAAAGATGCTGAATCCCTGAATAGACCAACAACGGACTCTGAAATTGAGGCAATAATTAATAGCCTACCAACCAAAAAAAGGCCAGGATTCACAGCTGAATTCTACTAGAGGTACAAAGAGGAAGTGGTACCATTCCTTCTGAAACTATTCCAAACAATAGGAAAAGAGGGAATCCTCCCTAACTCATTTTATGAGGCCAGCTTCATCCTGATACCAAAGCCTGTCAGAGACACAACAAAAAAAGAGAATTTTAGACCAATATCCCTGATGAACATCGATGCGAAAATCCTCAATAAAATACTGGCAAACCGAATCCAGCAGCACATCAAAAAGCTTATCCACCAAGATCAAGTTGGCTTCATCCCTGGGATGCAATGCTGGTTTAACATACGCAAATCAATAAATATAGTCCATCAGATAAACAGAACCAAAGACAAAAACCACATGATTATCTCAATAGATTTAGAAAAGGCCATTGACAAAACTCAACAGCGCTTCGTGCTAAAAACTCTCAATAAATTTGGTATTGATGGGACTTATTTCAAAATAGTAAGAGCTATTTATGACAAACGCACAGCCAATATCTTACTGAATGTGCAAAAACTGGAAGCATTCCCTTTGAAAACTGGCACAAGACAGGGATGCCCTCTCTCACCACTCCTATTCAACATAGTGCTGGAAGTTCTGGCCAGGGCAATCAGGCAAGAGAAAGAAATAAAGAAATAAAGAGAAATAAATATTCAATTAGGAAAAGAGAAAGTCAAATTGTCCCTGTTTGCAGACGACATGATTTATATTTAGAAAACCCCATCATCTCAGCCCAAAATCTCCTTAAGCTGATAAATTCAGCAAAGTCTCAGGATACAAAATCAATGTGCAAAAATTACAAGCATTCCTATACACCAGTAACAGACAGAGAGCTAAATCATGAGTGAACTCCCATTCACAATTGCTACAAAGAGAATAAAATACCTAAGAATCCAATTCACAAGGGATGTGAAGGACCTCTTCAAGGAGAACTACAAACCACTGCTCAATGAAATAAAAGAGGATACAAACAAATGGAAGAACATTCCATGCTCATGGATAGGAAGAATCACTATTGTGAAAATGGCCATACTCCCCAAGGTAATTTATAGATTCAATGCCATCCCCATCAAGCTACCAATGACTTTCTTCACAGAATTGGAAACAAACTACTTTAAAGTTCATATGGAACCAAAAAAGAGCCTGTATTGCCAAGCCAATCCTAAGCAAAAACAACAAAGCTGGAGGAATCATGCTACCCGACTTCCAACTATACTACAAGGCTACAGTAACCAAAATAGCATGGTACTGGTACCAAAACAGATACATAGATGAATGTAACAGAACAGAGGCCTCAGAAATACCACCACACATCTAAAACCATCTGATCTTTGACAAACCTGACTAAAACAAGAAATGGGGAAATGATTTCCTATTTAATAAATGGTGCTGGGAAAACTGGCTAGCCATATATAGAAAGCTGAAACTGGATCCCTTCCTTACACCTTATACAAAAATTAATTCAAGATGGATTAAAGACTTAAATGTTATATGTAAAACCATAAAAACCCAGAAGAAAACCTAGGCAATACCACTCAGGACATAGGCATGGGCAAGGACTTCATGACTAAAACACCAAAAGCAGTGGCAACAAAAGCCAAGATTGACAAATGGGATCTAATTAAACTAAAGAGCTTCTGCACAGCAAAAGAAACTACCATCAGAGTGAACAGGCAACCTACAGAATGGGAGGAAATTTTTGCAATCTACCCATCTGACAAAGGGTTAATATCCAGAATCAACGAAGACTTTAACAAATTTACAAGAAAAAATCGAACAGCCCCATCAAAACGTGGGCAAAGGATATGAACAGACACTTTTCAAAAGAAGACGTTTATTCAGCCAACACACACATGAAAAAAGGCTCATCAACACTGGTCATCAGAGAAATGCAAATCAAAACCACAATGAGATACCATCTCACACCAGTTAGAATGGCCATCATTAAAAAGTCAGGAAACAACAGGTGCTGGAGATGATGTGGAGTAATAGGAAGGATTTTACACTGTTGGTGGGACTGTAAAGTAGTTCAACCATTGTGGAAGACAGTGTGGTGATTCCTCAAGGATCTCAAACTAGAAATACCATTTGACCCAGCAATTCCATTACTGGGTATATACCCAAAGGATTATAAATCATGCTGCTATAAAGACATGCACACATATGTTATTGTGGCACTATTCACAATAGCAAAGACTTGCAACCAAGCCAAGTGTCCATCAATGATAGATTAGATTAAGAAAATGTGGCATATATACACCATGGAATACTATGCAACTGTAAAAAAGGATGAGCTCATGTCCTTTGTAGGGACATGGATGAAGCTGGAAACCATCATTCTGAGCAAACTATCGCAAGGACAGAAAACCAAACACTGCATGTTCTCACTCACAGGTGGGAATTGAACAATGAAAACATGTGAACACTGGGTTGGGAATATCACACACCAGAGCCTGTCATGGGGTGGGGGGTTGGGGGAGGGGAAATGTAAGAAGTGCTAAATTACAGATTTTCAAATATTTAGGAGACATTAATATAATGCCATGTTTTTCCTGAACACTTATTAAGCACAGTTAACAAAAACAAATAGAAATGATAAAGTTTTGTTAATATTTCATGTTAACTCCCATTTTTATTTTAATTAATTTCTGGCTTGAAACCATTGGAAATTTGTTTTTAACGAACAGAATTAAATATATTAGGTCCTTGATAGAATTCTTTTCCTCCAAAGAATATCCCCATCCCCCACTTTTAGCTAACTGTCATAATATGTTCTTTTTTTTCCAGGTGCTTCTTGTTCCAGAACTGTAAACACAAGTTGGATGACTAAACTGATATTTGCATAACAAGAAAAGTGGTCTTTAGGCAATTTGGCAAATATGCTCATAGCATCATTGCCAGGAACTGGCCCCCAAAATAGGATCGCAGCAGAGTTGGAACGCCAGTGATAGGGCTTTAATTCCAAGCACACAACCAGAGTTAGAGAACACATTCAAATAACCCAGGCCTTTTTTTATGTAAAAATTTTTAATAATCATGGCATTTCCAATGCAAATTTAAAATCTAGTCAGTAGCTTATTTTATTAAGAGACTTCATGGTTTTGACAGGGAATGATCTTTGGTAGAAAGGTCCTCCTCCTCCTCCTCCTCCTCTTCCTTCTCAGGTCTATTCTTGATTCTGAAATTCACACCACTGGAATTTTATACCACACCACAGTTAAACATTTTTTTCTGAATTTTACTATATTGCATTTTCCTGAAGATTTCTTTAATGCATGCCCTAGTTCTTTGGAGATTTTCAATGCCTGTTTAACAGCTTTCTTTTTCATTAGCAACTTCCTTTAGAATCTAACAAGTCTCTTATGATCCTGGAGTTCTGTCAATTATAGTATTTTTTTAATGTTTTTATCACACAGTTGGGAATATTTCTGTTACTTTTCACCCTCACTTAGAAGCTTAATATAACTACTAAAAATGTTATATAACTCTTATTAGTGTCTTCATCTTTTGTCATTCTGAGTGGCCTAGCCCCTCCATAGACAATTTGAGCCTATGATTTTTCATGGAAGAGGGCCTAGTTTAGCTTCATATATTATTATCCTCTCTCATATTTGCTCTATCAGTATATATTTGAATATGGTTGAATTCTATAGCATGTATTTTATTGCTTTCACACGTTTTATTGTGCTTATGTTTGGATTTCTTCTCATCTGAGAAAGGATTGATTTTCTCATCTCAGTATATTCTTAATAAAATCATAGCTAAGAAAGAACATTTCATCCATCTAAAAGCTAACTTCCTTTCTTTTATTTTGTCTTGAAAAATACTACACCCACACTTTTTTGCCAATAGCCTAAGACATTTAGCCATACTAATCTATCCTATTGGCTCCTTGGCTTTGATTGATGGACTAACAAAAATAGGTTGCTTGATGTTTCCAGAAAAAGTATCTTACCCTCATCTGTCTAAAGCATTCCTAACATAGGATTGTCAGATTTAGCAAATCAAAATAGAGGATTTCTACTTATATTTCAATTTCATGTAAAAAACAAATAACTTTTTAGTATAAGAACATCTTAAATACTTAGAGGCTTATCTGAAGTTCACATTTAAATAGGTGCCCTGTAAGTTACCAGGCAATCCTGTCCTAAAGGAATAATATTCAAATCTCTCTTTAGCTTTTCCTCCAAATGTTGCTTAAAAATTTTCTGGGAAAATCATTAGTTTTATCTCCAGAAGCAAGACACTGTTGTCAGAAAAGGATGGGTTTCATTTTCTATTATTTTCATGTACTTGATTATTTATGATATTAGAACTGGGATCTCAGGAGTGGCCTTGCGCAGCAATCAATCGTGGCTGACCATTTGTTGCTCTTTAGGAAAAAGGGTCATAAGCCCCCTTTTGCTCACTTCCCTGCCCCTTGAAATTAACTTATTGATTTAAATTAAAAGGATTGCATGCCTACTCTACGATGAATATTGTGATGTCAAAAATCCCAAACAAGCAGCAAGATTCTGTCCACCAGAAATGTTAAGCATATGTAAACCGGGGGCGGGCGACTGGGAGGTAGCAGAATATGCTCTTTGTATTGATTTTAGTACCTGAACTTATGTGCTTTAATTGAGTTATACTTACCTATAAATTGATGCTCCCATCATTGAAAACAGCTTATGCTGTTACAGAATACATTGCGTAAGTGTATGGATTTCTTTACAGTCAACAAAAGGGTAAAGGTGACATGAAGAAGAAAAAATACTCTAACTAAATGAAAATTGGGAGTCATAAAAATATTTTTATAGGACTGTAGAAATGATCTAAATCTCTTTTGGTGGGCTTTCTTTGCATCAGTACTACAAATGTTGGATTGTCCCAGCTCAGTCCTCAGACATCTCTGTAATCAGTATCTTGTCAGATATCCCTGAAGAGGGGTTCTGGAGAGCCCTGGAAGGTTCTTGAGACCTCTCGAGGCAATCCAAAATGTCTTCCCCAAATGACTTGGCCCATCATTTCACTCAGATATCTATATAAAGTCCCCCCTTAGACAGATCTTCTCTGACAACCCATTAGAAAATAGCAGCCTCTGTTACTTCATCACCTTCCCCACTTCACATTTTGTATAGTTCCGTTGCAACCTGAAATAAAATAAGTTAAACCAAAATATAAATAGCACATTTGTTTATATTGAGTTTCTCACACAAGCTCAAAGAATGTAAGAACATGTACTTTTGTTCATTACTTTATCCCCAACACATTCAATAGTACATACCATATTGCATGTCTACAGAAATCGTTCATAATTTTTTTGTACAGTGAATGTATTTTATCTGATAGTTTTTCTTGGCAGTGAAAATATGCTTTTTCCTTACAGCTGCTCTTATTGAAAGACATTCCTCTTAAGTGAGTTTCCTCACTCCAGTAATTCAAGAAGGAAAAGTGTATATAGAGAAAAAGCATTAATAGTATTTTATAACTTATTCCTAAAAAAGAGTTGATTAAATTTTTATCATTAGTGCAGCAATGAAATTTCTTTTAAACTCTGAAAATGAGGGCACATTCAGTGCCTTATATTTTCAATGCCTTGTGTAGACCAAAAATAGATAAAAACAAGAATCAGTAGGAAAGTAATATTGTATAAGCCAATCTCTAACAGAGTCACAATAAAACAAATTAATGTTTGAAATTATCACCATTCGGTCAAATCTATGTCTTGAGCTTCAAAATACTTCATTCATTCAATGGTTAATCTGTCACTGACTACTGTAGGCTGGGTACTGGGGAGCCAAAAGAGAAATTAATCACGGTCATCAATTAAAAAACCAGAAACTCTGTCAGCCAAGTGTATGCAACAGTTTTGCAGAATAAACACAGTGAGTTTGATTTAAGACAAAGAGAAATTTAAATTTCCAGAATATTGGGGAGAAAGTGTCTAATAGGATGGTGGAGTTCATGTAGAGATTCTGGACTGGAAAAATGATTTGGCCACCATTAGCATAGGACTAGATGCCACTGAAGTGGCAGAGATCACTTAGAATAAGTGGCAAACAAAAAAGAGGCCTTACTTCCTTGAGATTCTTGTGACTAGGAGCCAGACACTACAGAGCATGGAAAATATTTTGTAAGGTAGAGTTCCCGAAGACGGCCTTTTTCTCCGAGATATGCTGACATGCTTAATGTGGGCTTTCTTTACAACAATGTGATCATTCCAACAACTACTAGTTCCACGATGTTTTTAGAGTTTACAAATGTATTACTATAGTGAGTTTTATTGTATCTGAGCCTCATGAGAGATTTACGATTATTCCTATTTTATGCAAAACTTCAGAAAGTTTAAATTAAAGGTCATAAATAGATGATTGATACCTAATCCACAGCTCTTGGATGACCTATAGCGTCAATGTTTTCAATGAAGAGAAGGTGATTTTCACCCCATCCTTCACTTCTAATTTTTCCTAATTGTTCTACATGACTTTATTGAAAGCTTTACTTCAAAATCAATCTCTCCCCTTCTCAAGCTATCTTTCTTAATAAGGATAATTGTTAGGAAGTTCCCACAGCTACCTAACACCCTCTAATTCCCAAGACCTTGTGAATGCTTCTGACTATTAATTTTGAAGGCATCCCAGAAATAGAGTTTCAGTTTGATTATAAAGAAAATAACATCTCGGATATTATTGTATTTAAATATTTAGAATTATTTAAAATTAATTTTCTGCCAAAAAGTCTTGGAGGGAAATGAGAACAAGAGTTTATTTAAGAAGTAGTATTTTATTTTTTTTTCTAGAGATCGACTTACTAACACTATGGTTCTCCATAGAAATAAATAAAATTGACATACATAAAAAACGGTAGAGAATACTAAATATGCCAAATAACGAATTCCTTTAAGCATACATATATATATATATATACACATATATACACACATATGTACATATATATACACACACACATATATACATATATATACACACACACATACATGTATATATACACACACACATACATATATATACTTTTATACCTGCCCACAAAGGTAAGTTTGTCACTGCTTAGAGAATGCTGAAAGCAAAATGAAAGAGTTCCATCAAGTGGTCATATCAAGACACAGCAGTTAGTATTTCACCAATACAAAGAGGAAAACAATTTCTCTGAAATCTAGTTCAGACATACATTTCAAACCGAGTTATCAAAATTTTATGCCATGCAACATTAAAAAACAAAATTAAATGCATTTTAAACATTATTACTAATTCATTTTCCAAATCATTTTTAAACTGCAAAGAAAATAGAAACTATATAATTTTCATTTTTTGTCTTTTTCATATCGAATACTCTTTCCATATAGTTTGCAGTTGAAAATGCGTGGTTATAAACTTAATTTGCATGTTATAGTCACCTTTTTAAATTAGCAGGTAAACCACAGGTAATACTAAACTAAGTATTTGGATTGCACCGAAAATTCAGAAACGAACTACTTGCAAATGACCTATACATCTTAAAATAGTACAAAATAAATACAAAGAAAACTCAACTCAAGGTTGTCTTAAAAAATAAGTTATAAAACATAAACATGAGTTAACTTGCTTCTTTTAACAACCTCAAGTTTTTTCCTTGCCAAATTTCACCTCCTTCATGAAGGTAGACA
The DNA here is from genome assembly GCF_028878055.3 of Symphalangus syndactylus. NCBI lineage: Eukaryota > Metazoa > Chordata > Mammalia > Primates > Hylobatidae > Symphalangus > Symphalangus syndactylus. The sequence goes on from NC_072428.2 coordinate 314,285, forward strand.
AAACAGGCATCTTTCTTTTTAAAGTATAATTGATTTAAGGGGTCATTTTCTCATTATTTTGGAAAAATCGTCATGGATTATTTTAATGTTATAAATGCTACTTCTAAAGATATATTACAGATTAAGATTTGTTTCTTGCTTAACAAAGCAGTAGTTCATTTAAGCAACCATTGTTTAATTAAACTTTCTGAATATAATATATATTTTAGTAATGAGATGATGTTAAACAATAGATTTTTATATAAAACCTATGAAATATATATTATCTAGACATAAAATTGGAAGCAATGTATTTAATGATTAAGATCATGGATTTTGGCATCAGAGAGATTTGATTTGAATCTAATCTCTTCCACTTTTTTTCTCTGTAACCTGGAGCAATGGCAAGCGTACTTTGTTTTATTGCACTTTTCTTGTAGATGTTGTGATTTTTACAAATTGAAGGTTAGTGGCCAGCCTGCCTTGAACAATTCTATCCACACCATTTTTTCCAACAGCATTTGCTCACTTTTAGTTTCTGTGTCATATTCCAGTAATTCTCACAATATTTCAGATTTTTTCATTGTCATTATATTACTTATGGTTATCTGTGATCAATGATCTTTTATGTCACTATTGTAATTGTGGGACACCATACACTCTGCACATATAAGATAGTGAACTTAATTAATATCATGTGTGTTCTCACTTCTTCAGCAACTAGCTGTTCTTCCATCTCTCTTCTTCTCCTCAAGCCTCACTATTCCCTGAGACACAACAATATTAAAATTAGACCAAGTAATAACTCTACAATGGCCTGTAAGTGTTCAAGTGAGAAGAAAAGCATCATACATCTCTCACTTTAAGTCAAAAGCTGGAAATGATTAAACTTAATGAAGAAGGCATGTTGAAAGCTGAGAGAGGCTAAAAGCTAGGTCTCTTATAACAAACAGCCAACTTAGGAACACAAAGGGAAAGTTCTGGAAGGTAATTGAAAGTGCTACTACAGTGAACAAATGAACGATAAAGAATGTAAAACAGACTTGTTGATGATATGAAGAACGTTTTCTTAGTCTGGATAGAAAAGCAAACCAACTACAACAAGGCCCAAATTATCTTCAATTCTCTTCAGGCTGAGAGAAATGAAGAAGAAAAGTGAGAAGCTAGAAGAAGTTGGCTGATAATTTTTAAGGAAAGAAGCCATCCCAAAATAAAAGAAAAAGTGCAAGGTGAAGTACTAGCATGTGCTGATGTAGAAGCTTTAGCATATAACCTGGAAAATGTAGCTAAGATAATAGATGAAGGTTGTTACACTAAACAAGAGATTTTCAGTGTAGATGAAACAGACTTATATTGAAAGAAGATGGGGTCTAGGACGTTCATGGCTAGAAAATAAGTCAATGCCTGGCTTTAAAGCTTCAATGCACAGGGTGACACTCTTGGTAGGGGCTATTGCAGCTGGTAAATTGAAGTTGAGGCCAATACTGATTTACGATTCTGAAAATAGTAAAAATTATGCTAAATCTACTGTGCCTGTACTCTATAAATGGAGCAAAGTCTGAATGACAGCATATCTTTTAACAGTATGGTCTACTGGATATTTTTATCCTGCTCTTGAGACCTACTGCTCAGAAAAAAAAGAGTCCTTTCAAAATATTGCTGTTCATTGACAATGTACCTGAACACCCAAGAGTTCTGATGGAGATGAACAAGGATATTTGTGTTTTTAAGCTGGTTAGCACAACATCCATTCTGTAGCCTCTGAATCAAGGAGTAATTTCAACTTTCAAGTTTTATTACATAAGAACTAAACATGGTAAGGTTATTGCTGCCACAATGACTCCTCTGATGAATCTGGGTAAAATAAATTGAAAATCTTCTGGAAAGGATTCACCACTCTAGATAACACTAAGGACATTTGTGATTACTGGGAGGAGTCCAAAATATCAACAATAACAGGAGTTTAGAATAAGTTGAGTCCAATGCTCACAGATGACTTTGAGGGGTTTAGCTCTTCAGTGGAAGTAAATGCGGATGTGGTGGAAACAGCAAGACAACTAGAATTAGAAGTGGAGCCTGAAAATGTGACTGAGTTGCTGCAGTTTCAAGATACAATTTTAATGCATTAGGATTTGTTTCTTACAGATGAGCAAAGAAAGACATTCCTTGAGATAGAATCTACTCCTGGTAATGATGCTGTGAACATTCTTGAAATAACAACAAAGAATTTAGAATATTACAGAAACTTAGTTGATAAAGCAGTGGTAGAATTTGTGTTTGAAAGAAGTCCTACTGTGGGGAAAAAGCTATCAAACAGCATCACATGCTACAAAAAAAAAAACCTTTCACGAAAGGAAAAGTCAACCAATGTGGCAAACTTCATTGCTGCCTTGTTAGAAGAAATTGCCACAGCCACACTAACCTTAGGAAACCACCACCCTGATTGGTCAGCTGCCACCAACACTGGGACCAAACCCTTTACCTGTGAAAAATCACAACTTGATGAAAGAACAGATAATCATTAGCATTTTAGCAATAAACTATTTTAAAATTAAAGTATGTGCATTGTTTTTTAGACATACTTCTATTGCACACTCAGCTGCTTATATTGTAAGTAAACATGACTTTTTTATGCATTGGAAAACCAACAAATTTGTATGACACACTTTATTGCAATGTTTGCTTTACTGCAGTGGTCTGGAACTGAATCTGCAATATCTCCAAGGTATGCCTGTATATCTTCACGTATAATAGGGAAGTAATTCTACTGATACAGGTATGGTAGAGCTTAGATAATGTCTCTTATATCAAGCATCTAGATTAGTAGCTGACTATCATCAAAATGAAAACACGTTTGGGAAATAATATTTCCATTGTTCTATCTTGTTATTGGTAGGTGAGAGTGGTGGTGAACTTTCACCTCAAATTGTTTGATTTAAATAGTTGAAAAAATATAAACAAGTAAGGAGACAAAAGACAAATGTATTGCTTCTATGATGGCAATACGATTATATTTCTTCTGAGTGCTCTATGACCTTCCTCCAATCTAAGCAATATTTCCATTTCTACTAGAAGCCATAGAGAGATTCACACTGTTACCCTTCTTTCTGTCTTTTGGAAATTTGCAGTGATAATAAGCTGATTTAAAATCCTTACTTAATATCAAGAACAACTCTTCCTGTCAACATGGTAATAAAATGAACACTGAGGATGAAGAAAGAGAGAGAATGATAAAGTGCATTCAGTAAAACATAAACAAGTAAAGGATGTGGGTGCAAGGTATATAGGAATTATTAATATTTGTACTCCTCTCACATATTTTGTCATGTTTGAAATAATTCAAAAGTAAGATGTAAGTAAACCTAAAAGAAAAACTAAAACTCCCTTTAGGAAACCTAAAAGTGAATAGATTCACACTTCAACAAACTTTTGACGATGTCAGCAAGATGGAAAATAACCACAAAAGGAAAGCTGGAGATACAAGAAGAAACGTTGAGTGAAAAACGTGGAAAGCATGTAGATAAACCAGAGTCTGTGTGAAATAACAAAAATATTAAATTTGGGAATAAAGAAAGGATATAATTAAAATATGGGACAATAAGTAAGACTAAATAGCAGATGATTTGATTTCTATAATTCGAAGGTCCCTATGTTATATAAAGAAGGAATAGAGAAAATGATTAATGTAGACTTTAAGTAAAAAAATCTGTTAAAATTTCATGGTAACTATTAAAAGAATAAAGAGGGAAATAGAATTTAAATAAAAACTTCATGTAAAGGATGCAGAAAAAGTGATAAAAAGTAAAAGCGATGAAGCAAAAGAGGAACATACAAAACAAGAAATAGGATGGTAATGAATCCAAATATAACAGCAATCCTAATAAATGTAAATAAATTAACTTTCTAGTTAAAGGTTAAATTCAATAAAAGATAAGATCCAGGATTATACTATCGAAGAATCACACATGAAAATAAAAACATGGGAAAAGTGACACACAAAGGATAAAGAATTAGGCAGCTTAAATATTAGTCAAAGGAAAGCTGGTGTATCTATATTAATATTATAGAGTGAAGTCTTGAAGGCACAAAGCATCACATAGAATGGAAAACATCATAAAACAATGATAATTATACACTCATTTCAACTTTGATGCCTCAAATAACTTGCCTCAAAACATATAAAGAAGTCAACAAACCCATCATACCAAGGAATACACAGTGTTCTCAGGTACGCACGGAGCTTCAGAGAAAGCCGAACCACGTGGGGAAGACATAATGCACATATCAGCCAATTCCAAGGAATTATCAGACAGATACACTTCTCTAAGCACAACAAAGTTCAAAGTCAGAAAAAAACAATTTTTTTTTGAAAAATTTGTAGATTTGGAAACAGGAAAGCATATTTAAAACATACAAGAAAGCAATAAAGTCTGAAAACAGATAAATTCAACAGTTAACTTAAGATATTAGGGAAAACATAAGAAACCCAAGCAGAAGAAATGCAATTATAAAAATCAACAACAATAATGAATGAAATACTAAATAGAGATAGAGCAGATTAAAACAAAAAGATTAACAAATCCAAAGGCTAATTCTTATATACTTATGTGTGTGTCTAATCTACTCTCAATATTAAACTATTAATCCTTTCTTTCCTAAATATATATCAACAATGATTGTTATATTTTTTCTATTTTTATATTTACACAGGGAAATGTGATATTCACCATGTTTCACTTAGTGTTTTTTAATTCAGTATCATTTTTGAGGCCAATTTTGAGACCCATGTATATAGAGAGATACTTTATTCCTTTTAACTATTGCCCAGTAATATATAGATTAAATTTTTATCCATCTATCCCCCATTTGCTATCTACTAATAGTATTTCAAAGCACATCCCTGAATTTTCCTATGCATCTCTGTTACACGTTACCCTAAAGAGAAATGACAAGCTTTTTAGAGAAGTGGCATACTCAATTTCCCTAAATGTTGGCAAATTGATTATTTAAATGGCATTTAGCAGAAAATCTAACAAAACATTTTTCTTCACATTAAAAAAGAAATCCTTAAATTGCTTCTTAGTTTCTATAAAAATGGAAGAGTGGAGAAGCATTCAGGGCTTTATGTTTTATTCAATTGGATCAATATCCTCCATAATTCTGTGAATCATCTTTTTAAAAAATTTGTAAAACTTAAGACAATATTTTATAGTTTTGCTCCACATTATTTGAAATTTAGAAACTTTTATTTCTAATTAGATTGCTATGACATGGAGTGTGTGTGTGTGTGTTTGTGTGTGTGTGATTGGTATGTATATAAATTATGTACTACAAGCAAGATATAAAAATATGATAAAGTGTTTGGACCTTACCCTTAGAAAACAATATCTCAATAACTGTGGTGTGGCTGAGATGATATTCAGGTATCATCTCATATTTGCCTACATTTCTAAGTTTATTTCTACATTGCCAAGTTTGTCACTATAACATGGCCATTTCTTGTATAGGAGACAGATGCTCTTTAGGTGTGCCCATCATAAAAGTAGTTTAATAAATCAGGACACATTGAAAATAAAATAAGCCTCAAGCATAAAGCAGGACCAATCCTTGAACAACGTGTATATTCAATATATACTCCATTGGCTTCAATAGTGAAAATATACTGTGAGCTGTCACAAAGTTGGTAGGCTATGATCCCCAGCGTGTGCTGTGCCTGTCCTTTGCATAACTAGAGGGATTGTTAGTCCTCTTTGCATACATCACGATTGTTAATAAAGTGACATTTGTCAAAATGAGTAAGCACCTGTTGCCATGGAAGGTGCCATAAGCAAGATTATAAAACAAATTGTTGTAGTTGGCTAGGAACCAGGAGGAAGATGAACACCAGAAGAAAAGGCATTCTTTCCTTAATTCCTCATACCCATTTTACAATACATTGGGTACAGTTGTTTATGTAGAACACAGGCTGTTTTCTTTTTTTCTGAAACCTCATGTAACCGATGGTATTTTAAATGAGCTCTAATACAAAATGCCTCACACACTGCTATCCTATGCCTCATTTAACCCATTATATGGGTTCCCTCTCGAAACATTTAGTCTTCATTTGTCTATTTTTCCTGTAACTTATTTTTAGGAATAGAAAAATCATGTCCTGAGAAGCATGTCTTCTGGCACATATTTAAAATATCTAAGGGGGCTCAGGTAACATCAAGACCCTAGTGGCTGCAGACGGGTCCCCACCAATATCTCGGCATTTTATTTCAATTATTTACTATCTTTCAATATGGCCCACAGCATGAAGATTTTGCATGTAACAGTTTATTTTTTTAATTGAAAACTGAAATAATACCAATACTCATAAAAAAATCCATTCAATTCTATTCAGTAAACAGTCTTCCTCTTCATGCCAGTAGATATCTGTACAGTTTCCACCTAAAATTGCAGAATTAAAAAAACTGAAAGGGGCTTAGATAGTTAAGGGACTAGTCCTAGAAATTAATTTACTGCTTTATTAGTCCATTTTCCTGCTTCTAATAAAGACATACCTGAGACTGGGAAGAAAAAGAGGTTTAATGGACTTACAAGTCCACATGGCTGGGGAGGCCTCACATTCATGGCAGAAGGAAAGCAGGAGTAAGTCATATCTTACATGCATGGCAGCAGGCAAAAAGAGAGACAGGGCTTGTGCAGGGGAACACTTCTTTTTAAAACCATCAGATCTCATAAGACTTATTCACTATTATGAGAACAGCACAAGAAAGATCCACCCCCATGATTCAATTACTTCCCACTGGGTCCCTCCCACGACACACAGGAATTATGAAAGTTCCAACTTCAGATGAGATTTGGGTGGGGACATAGCCAAACCATACCATTCCACCCCTGGACCCTCCCAAATCTCATGTCCTCACATTTCAAAACCCATCATGCCTTCCCAACAGCCCCCAAAGTCTTAAGTCATTTCAGCATTAACCCAAAAGTCCACAGTCCAAAGTTTCCTGTGAGACAAGGCAGGTCACTTTTGCCTATGAGGTTGTAAAATCAAAATCAAGCTAGTTACTTCCTAGATACAATGGGGTACAGGTATTGTGTAAATACAACATTGGCCATAACAAAGGGGCTAAAGGCCCCATGCAGGTCCAAAATCCAGCAGGGCAGTTAAAACTTAAAGTGCCAAAAAGATCTCCTTTGACTTCATGTCTCACATCCATGTCATGCTGATGGAAGAGGTGGATTAGCATGGTCTTGGGCAGCTCTGCCCCTGTGGCTTTTCAGGGTTTAGCCCATCACCTGGCTGCATTCACAGGCTGCCATTGAGTGCCTGTGGCTTTTCCAGGTGCATGGTGCAAGCTTTCAGTGGATCTATGATTCTGAGTTCTGGAGGATGGTGGCCCTCTTCTCACAGCTCCACTAGGTGGTGTCCCAGGACTCTCTGCAGGGGCTCCAACTCCACATTTCCATTCTGCACTTTCCTAGCAGAGGTTCTCCCTGAGGGCCCCACCCATGCAGCAAACTTCTGCCTGGGCATACAGATGTTTCCATACGTCCTCTGAAATCTAGATGGAGGTTCCCCCACCTCAACTCTTGACTTTTGTGCACCTACAGGCTCAACACCATGTGGGAGATGCCAAGGCTTGGGGGCTCCACCCTCAGAAGCAATGGGCTGAGCTTGGCCTCTGTTAGTCATGGCTGGTGTGACTGAGATATGGGGCACTAAGTCCCTAGACTGCACACAAGAGGGGGACCCTGAGCTCCACCCATGAAACCATTTATTTCTCCTAAACCTCTGGGCCTGTGATGGGAAGGGCTACCACAAAGACCTTTCATATGCCCGAGAGACATTTTCCCCATTGTCTTGGTGATTAACATTCAGCTCCCGGTTTCTTATGCAAATTTTGCAGCTGGCTGGAATTTCTCCTCAGAAAATGGGATTTTCTTTTCTATCTCATTGACAGGCTGCAAATTTTCCAAACTTTTATGTTCTGTGTCTCTTTTAAAACTGACTTCCTTTAACAGCACCTGTCACTCCTTGAATGCTTTGCTGCTTAGAAATTTCTTCCACCAGATACTCCAAATCATTTCTCTGAAGTTCAAAGTTCCACAAATCTCTAGGATGGGGCAAAATGTCACCAGTCTCTTTGCTAAAGCATAACAAGAGTAACCTTTTTCCAAACGAGTCTAGTTCCTCATCTCCATCTCAGACCTCCCCCACCTGGATATTATTGTCTGTATCATTATCAGCATTTTAGTCAAAGCCATTCAACAAGTCTCTAGGGAGTTCCAAACTTTCCCACATTGTCCTGATTTTGAGCCTTTCCAACCTCTGCTTGTTACCCAATTCCAAAGTTGATTCCACATTTTGGGGTATCTTTTCAGCAACACTCCACTCTACTGGTACCAACTTACTATATTAGTTTGCTTTCATGCTGTGCATGAAGACATACTTGAGACTGGGAAGAAAAAAATTTTAATAGATTTACTGTTCCACATGCCTGGGGAGGCCTCACAATCATGGTGGAAGGTAAGGAGGAGAAGATCACTTCTTACATGGATGGCAACAGGCAAAGAGAAAGCTTGTGCAGGGAACTTGTGTTTTATAACCATCAGATCTTGTGAGACTTATTTACAATCAGAAGAACAGTGTGGGAAAGACCTGACCCCATAATTCAATTACCTCTCACTGAATTCCTCCCATGACACATGTGAATGGTAGGAGTTACAATTCAAAATGAGATTTGGGTGGGGACACATCCAAACCATATCAACTGTCATCTTGTATCTTTTCCTTATTGTAATTATTGTACTAGTCAGGGTTCTTTAGAGAAATTGACCAATAATAAATAGATACATACATACATACATACATACATACATACATACACACACAGATGAAGAGATTTATTATGGGACTTGGCTCACAAGGCTAGGGAGACCCACCAGTCCCACCATGTGATGTCTGAAAGCTAGGAAACAGGAAAGCAGGTACTATATATAACTCACGCTCAGTTTAAAGGTCAAAGAACCAGGAGTGCCAATGTTTAAAGTCATCATGGATGAATGTCCCAGTTAGAGCAAATTCACACGTAGTCTACCTTTTTGTTCTATTTAGGACCTCATTGGATTAGAAGATGCCTGTTCACATTTATTAGGGCAGATCTTCTTCACTCAGTTTACTGATTCAAGTACTAATCTCTTATGGAAAGATCCTCACAGACACACTCATAAATAATGTCTTACCAGCTCCCTGGGTATTCCTTAGGTGAATAAAGTTAACACAAAAAAATTAAATATTTCATGAAAAAGATAAGGACTAGATAAAGAACAAAAAGATTAATACATATTTTATTTTTAGTTTTTTTTTATTTGTTTTGAGATGGAATTTTGCTCTTGTTGCCCAGGCTAGAGTGCAATGGCATGATCTCCGGCTCACCACAACCTCCGACTACTGGGTTCAAGTGATTCTCCTGCCTCAGCCTCCCGAGCAACTGAGATTACAGGCCACCACACCCAGCTAATTTTGTATTTTTAGTAGAGACGGGGTTTCTCCACGTTGGTCAGGGTGATCTCAAACTCCCAACCTCAGGTGATCCACCTGCCTTGGCCTCCCAAAGTGCTGGGATTACAAGCATGAGCCACCGCACCTGGCTATTTTTAGTTTAAAGCATAAATACAACTCTTACCTTACCTTCCAATGGTGGTAATTCTAGCTGAGTGTTATTTTTTAAGCTCACAATTAAATTACTTATTTCCATTTTAGCAATGGATTACAAAAGGTTAGTCTATCTTTCAGTAATTTATTAGAAAAAAAAACACCATTTTGTTATTGAACCCTTGGCAAAATTAAATTGAGCATTAATGCACTCCACCTCAATCTATGCTGGAGCAAAAAATAAGCCACTTTTAGAGGCCAACTCTATAAATGCGTTTCACAAAAGCCTAGTCATCCCTAAGTTTCCCCTTTATTGTTCCAGAGCCAGTCCCCAACAAATGTGTGGACAAAACCCAAAGACAAGTGACCCAAAACATATTATATCCCCTATGAAGTCTAATCTCTATAATTCTGTTAGCCCTTAAGCGGAGTTTTCAGGAAGTCATGTGATCGAGAGATAAACCAAAGTATTAAAAACATACCTTATAAGCTTGTTTTTTAAAAGGATTTTAATTATAGTTTCTAGGAAAGTTAAAGTTTAGTAATTCTGTAATAAATACAGTTGAGATATACTTTATGCCTTGAGAATGTTAAGTGTGTTTCTAGAAACATAATTGATAAGCTTATTTAATTTTTAAAAGGATTTTAACAATGTTTTTAAGAAAAGTTACAGTTTAGAAATTCTGTAATGAATACAATTGAGGGATTTTTTATACCTTGAGAAATCAATTATTAATTTGAAGGAAAAAAACACACATGCCAATTAAAAGGAAATTCCTAGCTGTGATCAGTAACAGTGTGGCAGAAACATCGCCAAAAATAGGCCTGCAATTGCTGACATGCAAACCCGCCACCAATCACAGAATGTGTGTTACGCATCCATAGCACATACTTCTACAATTTCTCATCAGTTTGTCTGTTTCTCTGTCCACAGCCCCTCTGATATCTCTGTGAATTTTGTAGGCTAGCTTCAAATTTTATTTTGTATTGAGATCATTCTTATATTAACACGGTTCTAGCAAAGCTGAAGTGAGAACAGACAAACCTGAGAGACAAATCTTTTTTTGGTAATCTCTATACTTCTTCAATGTGTTCTTTTAAAACCTGCAACTCCTAAGAAGTTATTAACTTCTATTTTTTCTTGTTGTAAATTATAAAGTAGCTTAATATCCACCAGGTATTACTGGAAAACAGTCATTTTTGAGCTGTGTTTGAGAAGCAAGAACACTTTGTTGGGTTAACCAATTTTAAATGCTCCTAAAACATAGAGCCCCTTTAAGAATATTTGGCCACGCGCAGTGGCTTTTGCCTGTAATCCCAGCACTTTGGGAGGCTGAAGCAGGTGGATCATGAGGTCAAGAGTTCGAGACCAGCCTGGCCAACGTGGTGAAACCTCATCTCTAGTAAATGTACAAAAATTAGCCAGGCATGGTGGCGTGCTCCTGTAGTCCCAGCTACTCGGGAGGCTGAGGCAGGAGAATTGCTTGAACCTGGGAGGTGAAGGTTGCAGTGAGCCAGATCGCACCATTGCACTCCAGCCTGGTCAACAGAGCAAGACTCCATCTCAAAAACAAACAAACAAACAAAACAACAACAACAACAACAAAACGAATATTTAATAATGCAATACTTCATGGAAAAATAGAGTAGCCAAAACCCATTTTTAAAATTAACATATATATTAACGTGAAGTATCTTTATAAAACAAATCCAAGAAAAATCAGTCTTACACATTTGATTTATAAAAAATCCAATATAAGATTTTAAATTTATATTAATAGTAATGTTTTATAATATTTCAGTTAAAATAGAACTGACATAATTACATATCATCAGATTTTAATATATAAACATCATAGAAAATATATTCTCCAACCAGCAGAGGATGAAGTTAGAAATCAGTAACGGAGAACTAGAAAACTTCAATTTCTGAGAATTAAAAACACTCTCTAAACAACTAATGGATCATTACAGAAATCATAAAAAGAAATTTAAAAATACAGATGAATAAAAACAAAAACAAAACAAACATTATGGGACATAGTAAAATAAGTGCTAAGGAGAAAACTTATAGTTATAAAAGCTTCCATTTAAACAGAATAAAAACAAAAACAAAACAAAAATTATGGGACATAGTAAAATAAGTGCTAAGGAGAAAAGTTATAGTTAAAAAGCTTCCATTTAAACAGAATGCAGATCTTAAATCAAGAACCCATTTGTACAACTAGAAAAAGAAGAACAAAGAAAACCCAAAGGCAGCAGATGTAGAGAATTTAAAATATAGAGAAAAATCAATGAAATCAAAAGTTGATTCTTCAAAAAAAATCAATGTGAAAACCTTTAGCTAGATTGACTTAAAATAAAGAAGGCTCAAATCACCAAAATCACAAATGAAAATGAGAACATTATTACTTACTCTGCATAAATAAAAAGTATTATAAGAGTACTATGAAAAATTATATGTCAAAAATTGCATGTACCAGATGAAATCGACAAATTCCTAGAAATATGCAACATACCAAGACTAAATCATGAAAAATAGAAAATCTGAATAGATCTATACTTAGTTAGGATTATGGATCTCTAATAAAAAATCTAGCAACAAAGAAAATTCCTGGACCTGACAGCTTCACTGCTGAATTATACTAAACATTTAAAGAAGAACTATAATAATGCCAGTCCTTCATAAACATTTCCAAAAACTTAAAGAGGAGGAATACTTCATGTGAGGCCAGCATCACCATACTACCAAAACCAGACAAAGATGTTGCAAAAAACAAAAAACAAGAAAACACAACAGACTAATATCTATTATGAACATCAACGCAAAAATCCTCCACAAAATACTAGCAAACCAAATTCAGCAGCATATTAGAATGACCAAGTGGGATTTATTCCTGGAATCTAAGCATGGTTCAACACACGAAAATTGATCAGTGTAATACCCCATATTAACAGAAGGGAAAAAATAAGCATAATTGTCTCAATTATGCATTTGGTAAAATTCAACATCTTTCATATCAAAAACACTCAACAAACTAGGAACTGAAGAAAACTACCTTAACATAATAAAATCCATACATAAATATTCAATAGCCAACATCACACTCACTGTTAAAAGACTGAAAGTTTTACCTCTAAGATCAGGAACAAGATAATGACGCATACATTGCCACTTGTATTCAACAAAATACTGAAAGTCCTAACCAGTGAAATCGGGCAAGGAAAAGACATAAAAGGCACCCAAGTTGGAAAGGAAGAAGTACAATTATCTGTGTTTGTACACAGCATAATACTTTAGGTATAAAACTCTAAAGATCACACACACACTCACATGCACACACACATAGTTAAAACTAAGAAACAAATTTAGGAAAGCAGTAGGATACAAAAGCAACACATAAACATTAGTTTCATTTTTACTTACTAACAATGAACAATCAGAAAAGAAAGTTAACAAAATAATTCCATTGATTATAGCATCAAAAAGAATTAAATACTTATTAACTTAGCCAGGGATATGAAAGACCTGTAAAACGAAAACTATGGAAGACTTAAATAAACAGAAAGATATTCCATGTCCATGTGTTGGAAGACTTAATATTTTTAAGATGTTAACACTACCAAAAGCAATCTTAACATTAAATACTATGCCCTTCAAAACTTCAGCAATTTTTATAGAAAGAAATAATCTATTCTAAAATGTATATGGAAAAACCAAGGGACACCAAATAGCCAAAACAATCTTAAAAAAGAACAAAGCTGGAGAACTCACACTTCCTGGTTTCAAAATTTATTACAAAGCTTCAGTAATCAAAACAGGGTGCCACAGGCATAAAGATAGACTTACAGGCCAATGAAGTAAAATCGAGATCCCAGAAATAAATCTTCATATATATGGTGAAATGATTTTTGACCATGGGTCCAAGATCATTCAATGAGAGAAAAAACAATCTTAAAAAAAAAAAAAAAATGGTGGGATGGTGGCGGAACAACTGAAAAATCACATATAAAATAATGAAGTTGGACCCTTGTATAACAGTATGTGGAAAAATTGACTCAAAATTAATCAAAGAACTAAATGTAATACAAAAAATACTATAAAACTCTGAGAAGAAATAATAGAACAAAAGCTTCACAACATCGGAGTTGGCAATAATTTCTGAGATGTGACATCAAAGGCACAGGCAACAAAAGAAAAAAATTTAAAAATTGTAGTTGATAAACTTTTTAAAAAACTGTATTCAAAAAATACTATCATCAGAATAAAACGGCAACCCAGAGAATGAAAAATAAATTTGCAAATGATATTTGACAAGGGACTGAGATCCAGAATAGATGGGGAATTTTAAAATCTCACCAACAAAATAAAACAAATAGCCTGATTCAAAAATGGGCAAAGAACTTTTCTCCAAAGAATAGAAATGTTCAATAAGTACATAAAAGGAGCCTCAACATAATTAATCATTAATCAACATAATTAATTAGCAAATCAAAGCTAGAATAACATAACACCTCATACCCATTATGATAGTTACTATTTAAAAAACAGAAAATAAAAACTGTTGGCAAGAATGTGGGAAACTGTAACACTTGTGCACTGTTGGTGAGGATGTAAAATGATACAGCCACTGTAGAAAGCAGTATGTCAGTTCTTTTAAAGATTAAAAATATAAGTACATATAATCCAGCAACCCCAATCCAGGTATATACCCAAGAGATTTTAAAGCAAGGTCTTGAAGAGATATTTGTACACACATGTTCACAGCAATATTATTCAAAATAGCTAAAATGGAAGCAATCCAAGTGTTTGTCAGTGGATTAATGGATAAGCAAAATGTAGTGTACACAAACAAAAGAATATTATTCAGCCTTAAAAATGAATACAATTCTGACATATTCTACAATAGGATGAAATGGAGGTCATTACGCTAAATTAAATAAGCCAATAACAAAAGACAAATGCTGTATGATTTCATTTGTATGAGGTTCTTAGGATAGTGAAAATCACAGACAAAACCAATGGTAGTTTCCAGAGATATATATTGATTAATGGGTCGAAAGCTTCGGTTTCACAAGACTAAAGAGCTCTGGAGATGGACGGTTATGATTATTGCACAATATAAATGTACTTAGTATCACTGACCTATATATAGCCATACACCACATAATGATGCTTCTGTCAACAACAGACCACTTACAGGTCATTATTGCCATAAGTTTGTTATGCAGCTGAAAAATTCCTATTGCCTAGTGAAACTGAAGCTATCATGTCATAGTACAATGCATCAATGCATTGCCTTTTCTATGTTTAGATACACAAATACTTAACATTGTCTTATAATTATCTGTAATATTCAGTACAGTAACATGCTTTACAGGTTTATAACCTATGGACACAATGTATCACTGTCTTTTAAGTGATGCATGGTCTACTTTAAAATAATTAAGATAATAAATTTCACATTAAGTGTATTTTATTTTGCAAAGTTACCATCTCTGTCTTCACTTACGGATATTGGGCAAAGTCTGAAGCAGGTGAGAGCCGTGATAATAAAATGAGTAGGAAAGTTTGTTAGGTGAGGCAGTGAGAGTTTGACAGAATTTACTGTCAAGATCCGATGCATAAGAACGGGCATTCATTATTACATGAAGAATAACAATTTTTAGAAGAGTATATGCAACATTATTCTATTTAGATAAATCTAAATAAAAATGACATATGTGTGTATATTTTATATGATTAGAATAAAGATCTCCAAGGAAACATGCAGATACTAATAGGGATTAGAAAGCTTTGGTAGAATTGATGTCCATTTAAATAAAAGAGTATTACCCTTATGTTCCAAGTGTATATCATGCTTGTAAAATAAACCAATACATTATACAAAATATGCTACTATTAAATTGAAAACAAATTCTTCTAATTATCTAAGAAAGGCAGAATTATGTAATGATCAGAAATAGACCCCTAAGCCAGGTTTTCTGGGTTGGATTTTCAGGTCTTCTATCACTCACCAGTTGTGTGATTAACCATTAGCGTTAACTTCTCCATTCCTCATAAATTTCTGTCAAGAATTCAGTATGCGAATACATGTACTTATAGATGTATGCATGTACACAGCATGCAGAAAAATACTGGTTTTTGTATTGTTATTATCCTATTCGGCTATTTGTGTTCATTCCAGTTAATGACTATAGTATAAAAATTTAAATTTATGCTACAAATTTATTTTAAATATTTACGCTTATCTCATAGTACTGAGTATTCAAATGCTCTCAGTTCTTTTTATCAGATGCTAATTACTGGTTTATCCAGAGATCCGAATCTGTGTTACAGTCATTTTCCAAGCTTGCCTCTGAAAACTCAAACAAAGAATAAATATCACTCTGTGTTTTTTACAGTTAAAAAACAAAGGAAATAAACGACCATCACGGGCATTTTACTCTAACCATACTGGTTATTTCAAAAACTAAAGTAAAAGGCAAACCAACTTAGTGATTAGTTTAATAACTCCTTTAAAAGAGTGAGTTTTTAATTAATACAAATGTGGCTGCTCAACAATGTACTCTATTATTCTTCTAACTGTACATCTCTGAATAACACATTGACCTGTTCAGTGATATTAAGGTTTGACAGTGGCCTTTATGGAAACGTGGGCGTGTTCCAGCTTCCACTTGCAGTGGTGTGTTGTAACGATGTTTCAGTCACTTCCAGATGGGAATATTTAGGTATCCCCCTACTGGAAAGGTTTGAAGACTGCTATTATTTCTCAAGGAGCACATAGATAAACCGAATTAGTGAGCAAAGGATCAGGCAGAGTGATTGTGTCTAACCAGCTTGGCCATGCCAAAAATAAGACAAACGAAACTAATTATGAATAAGTAATTAAATGTCTGTGTTTTCCAGACTTTTGACAAGTGAGTTTTAATAGTTTTCAGATAACTTCATGCCAACTCTATGAATGTGCATAAAGGAATGAAATAAGCTGTTTAAATGCAGACTTCAAAATGTCTACCCTGTGATGACTGCAGTTGACATCAGAAACTTAGTTAGGAAAACCAGGATGTGGGTTAGTGAGACTGGCCAGGATCTCAGTGGAACAAGGAAACAGTCAATATTCAATTATTATACACAGTTTATTATTTATCCTGAAGCTGGCAATGTAAGGGGCACAATTCAGCTTTTTAGAACATAATGTCAAATGTTAAATACCATCAAATCAATTCTAATTTCAACAGGACTTCTGACTGTACAGTTAGTCTGCTACTATCTTTACCTTAAAGAGAAACATACACCACACCAGTTTATCATAATTTCACTTTAAAACTAAAGAATATTTTTAATCTATTTTGGGAACGGTTTTACACATTTCATTGTGCCAGTCTATAATGTATATTTCCCTTTCAGAAAATGTGCTTTCAGTACACTGCCAACTAGTAAAAATTACCATCTGGTTATGTTAAAAGCAGTTCTTCCTTCTTTTTCATTTCAGCTTACCCTCAATCCACTCAGAATCAGATTCTTCACATACTTCTAAAGCTTTTGACTCAAGGTCAGAATGAAGTAAAATATTGCACTTTTTTTCTAAGGAAAAAGAGCTGAGTCAAATACACTCTATCCTACTGTACACTGAAGCTTTCTTGTTAAATTACAATTGGGATGTGAAATGTCTAGGGCAACCTTGTCCTGATTACTGATGACAAACGATTTTGGTGGACTCAACTGCACTTCTACTGCATTAGAAACGCACAGCATAGAACCTTCCTCCCATCGTGGGTGCTGGTAGAGTGTCCAATTTAAAATTGGGAAACATTTCCCTCAAATTGCAGCTGAAATTCAGCTAATTTTATCATTTCCAGAGGAACCATTCAATACCACTTATGAAGGTCACAAGACCTGCTTTCTTTCCTAATCTGAAATGCTGAGGACTTGCATAGGTACATTAAAACGCTCTTAAGCTGATTGGATTTGCTGGCAAGGTTGAAGTGTGACTAGCAGACAACTGCCACAGTCAAGTGTCAAAAGTGTTAGCAAACTTTTGCATTCATCCTAGGAAGAAGACAACAGCAGTGATTTATTAGGTAAAACAAAGATGTGATTGAAATCACAAATGGAAGACAGAATCCTGGGACTTATTTTCTTCTACTGAAAAATCGGGGCTTTAAAAATTTAAATATATTATTAAAAGAACACATTAAGACTAGCAAACAAGCCTATGAAAAGATGTTCAACATCACTGATCACCAGAGAAATGCAAACCAAAGCTACAATAGATATTATCTTACCCCAGTTAAAATGGCTTTTATCCAAAAGACAGGCAGTAACAAATGCTGAGAAGGGTGTGGAAAAAAGGAAACATTTGTACACTGTTGGCGGGAATGTAAATTTGTACAACCACCCACGACGGAGAACAGTTTGGCAGTTCCTCAAAAAACTAAAAATTGAGCTACCACATGATCCAGCAATCCCACTGGTGAGTATATACCAAAGAGAAAAAAAATGAGTAAATCAAAGAGATATCTGCACTCCTTTGTTTATTGCAGCACTGTTTACAATAGCTAAGATTTGGAAGAAAGCTAAGTGTCCATCAACAGAAGAATGGATGAAGAAAATGTGGTTCATATACACAATGGAGTACTATGCAGCCATAAAAAAGAATGAGAGTCAGTTATTTGCAACAATATGGATGGAAATGGAGATCATTAGGTTACTGGAAACAAGCCAGGCACAGAAGGACAAACATCACATGTTCTCAATTATTTGTGGGATCTAAAAATCAAAACAGTTGAATTCATGGACATAGAAAGTAGAAGGGTGGTTACCAGAGGCTGGGAAGGTTAGTGGGTTTTTGGGAGGGGGCGGAGGGTGGAGATTGTTAATGGGTACAAAAAATAGAATGAATGAGACCTACTACTTGATAGCACAATAGGGTGACTATAGTCAATAATAACTTAATTGTATATTTCAAATTCACCTAAAGAGTGGAACTGGATTGTTTGTAACTCAAAGGATAAATGCTTAGGGAATGGATACCCCATTCTCCATGATGTACTTCTTTCACGTTGCATGCTTGTATCAAAATATCTCATGTACCCCATAAATATACACACCTACTATGGACCCACAAAAAATTTAAAAATAATTAAAAAACAATTTAAATATATATTACAGTTTACAGTACTTGTGTAATATCAATACAAATATTAATATTTAATAATTAATTAAAATATTTATATAAACTGCAACCCACATCTCTCACACATAGTAGGCATTCAACATAGAGTCACATCAGTTATATTTTGTGAATAATAATAATCAAAACCTAACATTTAATACATACTATATAATTAACACTGTCTTTCAAGATATACGAACATCCTACTTTATTCCTCACAACAACCCTATGATGTAGATATAGAATATAGGACATAGATAATTCCTTTGTACCAATGGAAAACTTGGGAAACTGAATAGTTAAATAATTAGTTCCAGCAATTAAATGGCAGAACAAGGAATAAAATATAAGGTTGTGTAATTATTTTGCCCAATTTCTTCACCACTGTTAATGCTAACGCTCTAAAATATTGCTGAAAAAACACACGGGCCCTTGTCTTCATTGATCTTGCATAATACAGAAAATGATGTTACATTATGGCAAATATAATCTGTTTATTCATTTCTGTTATTAAAATAGAAATGCTTGGCTAACATTTGAGCTAGTTGTAATGTTATCATATAAAAAGTATTAACCATCTTGTTTCTGTTGCACAAAATAATACTTTATTTGAATACTTCACATGGTAAAAATAGTTGCAAAAATATTTTCTACATAGAAGTGTAAATATTAATTTATTTTAACATCAATGTGTATCTTATAATACATGTTTATTATTCCCTATCTTATTAATAATGTTTGTTCCTGCACTTAGTGTATTCTTCAGAAAATAGTGAGAGAAGTGGTGGGGAGAAGTTACTGGCCGAGAATCAAGGAACGCCAACATAAACATCTACATGGCACTCGGACTTTTTGTCAGAGATACATGTGTCCAGTCAGATCCTCTTCGGATTTAAGTGAATAGCAATGCTTTGAGTCTTCTAAATTATCACTGTTTAGATGCCTTATGTAATTTATACCAATAATTAGGTGCAGCCCAGCTTTGTATAGTTTGACTACAGAAACTTGACATATTTCATGTGAAAATAAACTGCTGCCTCTTCCACAGTCATGGATGCTGACGCATGAAAAGATTTGAGGTAACTTACTCACTTCTGTTTGCTTCACAACAGTTTTTTATAATTTCAAGAGTAAGTGTGACAATGAATACTAAGCAGAAAAAAAAGCCATATACATTTGGCTCAGACTGAAAGTCAAATTCAAACATCATCAGAAATGCTTCTATAGAAGATGAATGGAATAAGTAATTGTTGGATCAGGAACCCCTAAAGACACTGAACTGTTTTCCGTTTTCAAGCACTGACATCATTCTGAAAGCAGAAGGCAGAGAGGGAGGCTCATGTTCCACATACTCATAAAGTTTATACATTTTAGGAGTTCAGAGAATTCATTTAATAAGAGAAATGGAAGCACTTTCTTTATGAAATCTGAAGTCCATGATGGCAAAATACTTTGCCCTGTATCACTTGGAAATGTGGAACGTGAGGACTTTAACTGGTATTACTACTCATCCAGCTAATAGTAACACGAAACACCTACTACAAATGGAAGACAAGTTTATGTAACTTGAAAAACGTCACTGATTTTTAATTTTGTATTTTATGCATATAATTTAGCATTTTCATCCTTATCCAAGGCTCCCATGGGTATTTTTTAGGAAATGGAATTTCTTGAAAAAACAGTCTGAAAAAATAAACTAAGCAACTTACATAAAATTAAATGGCATACTTCCTAAATACTGGACTAAAGGATATCAACATCTCTACAAAATTTATACTTTGGAAGAAATTAAGAATTAACTAAAACAATGTGTAGCTTTCAGGCTTAGAAGAAATAAAGGTTGTGTTTTACTGGGCATTATCTGAATTTCAGAATGCTGAGGCTCTTAAGAAGTTTATATAGACATTGAAGGGACACAAGAAACACACAAAGCACCCAACTTATTTTGGACACCAGTAGACAAGGCATTTTAATGCATGTTATGTCCTAAATCTCCAATAACAACTCTAAAAATTATGTGCCAGAAGAGAATTTCCATGTGCTCCCGATAGGTTAGAGTGTGAAAACAACCTGTCCTCGGAACCATTTTTCCAATGTAATCACTTACTAGATAAACTTATATCCATTCTTGTGGGGTTCAATACTATCCACTTGGGCTGATCCTATTCTCTGCTTCCTATTCAAGACATTGTACAGCACTTCCCCTGCCTGTCTTGGATAAGATAATTAGTATACAATTAAATAAGCAAGTCTATTATTATCTCTTTCTGTATATGTGTGTATATTCCCTTCCTTTAAAAATATAAGGTTCACTCATCCCTTTATCCCTCGCCAGTTACTGTCCTGTATATCTTTATCATGCCATCCTAGTATGATAGAGCACCTGTTAGTTATCACTGCCATAACTTTTTATAACATACCACCTCCAAATTTAATAGCTTAAAACAATCACTTATTATTTTTCAAATGTCTATAGATTAGTTAACTGGTTCTGCCTATCTGAGCTGGGAGCAGTGGATCTTACACATGCATCGGTTTTCAGCTGGTGGGTCAGGCAGACATTGGTTGACATAGTTTGCCCTCAGCTGAAAGTATTCACCTGTGTTCTAATCTCTCATTCTTTAGCACACTAACCCAGGTATGATATCACGGTGGAGGGAGAGGAGCCAGTGAGGAAGCAAAAATGCACAAGCACTTACTCCCGCTCCATCCCACATGTGCTCTGCCCCATTCCAGTGATACTCAATAACAAGATGTGAGCTTGCCAAGAAAATGGCATAGTTTCCTAGCAAAACCTCACTTTAAAGAGATTACTGGTATAAATCACTGTGTCTATGTATTCTGTAAAGTTATTCACTTGGTTGGTAAAATTTTCATGGAACTTGCATGTGTCTTTACCACAACAGTGCAGTTTTACTACTGTTGAGAGTTCAGATCAATTATTAACTCTTAAGGACGGATATCAGTTAATAAGCTGAATACCAAATACTTCATATTAAATATATATAACTACAGTAATTTTAAAATTTTCAGACAGCTTTTTCCTTTTTGTCTCACTTCCTTTAATCAATTTTTTAAATATTTTGCTTTATTTTAAAATTGTGAAGCATTTAGAAAATATTTTGTTTTTGGGGGGTGGAGCCAAGATGGCCGAATAAGAACAGCTCCGGTCTCCAGCTCCCAGCCCCAGCGACACAGAAGACGGGTGATTTCTGCATTTCTGCTTGAGGTACCGGTTTCATCTCACTAGGGAGTGCCAAACAGTGGGTGCAGGACAGTCGGTGAAGCGCACTGTGCGTAAGCCGAAGCAGGGCGAGGCATTGCCTCACTGGGGAAGCGCAAGGGGTCAAGGAGTTCCCTTTCCTAGTCAAAGAAAGGGGTAACAGATGGCACCTGGAATATCGGGTCAGTCCCATCCTAATACTGCACATTTCCAACGGGCCTGGAAAATGGCACACTAGGAGATTGTGTCCCGCACCTGGCTCGGAGGGTCCTATGCCCACGGAGTCTCGCTGATTGCTAGCACAGCAGTCTGAGATCAAGCTGCAAGGCGGCAGCGACGCTGGGGGAGGGCCGCCCGCCATTGCCCAGGCTTGCTTAGGTAAACAAAACAGCCAGGAAGCTCGAACTGGGTGGAGCCCATCACAGCTCAAGGAGGCCGGCCTGCCTCTGTAGGCTCCACCTCTGGGGGCAGGGCACAGACAAACAAAAAGTCAGCAGGAACCTCCTCACACTTAAATGTCCCTGTCTGACTGACAGATTTGAAGTGAGTAGTGGTTCTCCCAGCACACAGCTGGAGATCTGAGAACGGACAGACTGCCTTCTAAAGTGGGTCCCTCACCCCTGAGCAGCCTAACTGGGAGGCACCCCCCCAGTAGGGACAGAATGACACCTCACTTGGCCAGGTACTCCTCTGAGACAAAACTTCCAGAGGAACTATCAGACAGCTGAATTTGTGGTCTCACGAAAATCCACTGTTCTGCAGCCACCACTGCTGACACCCAGCCAAACAGGGTCTGGAGTGGACCTCTAGCAAACTCCAACAGACCTGCAGCTGAGGGTCCCGTCTGGTAGAAGGAAAACTAACAAACAGAAAGGACATCCACACCAAAAACCCATCTGTACATCACCATCATCAAAGACAAAAAGTAGATAAAACCACAAAGATGGGGAAAAAACAGAGCAGAAAAACTGGAAACTCTAAAAAACAGAGCACCTCTCCTCCTCCAAAGGAACACAGTTCCTCACCTGCAACAGAACAAAGCTGGATGGAGGATGACTTTGACGAGTTGAGAGAAGAAGGCTTCATACGATCAAACTACTCTGAGCTACGAGAGGAAATTCAAAACAATAGCAAAGAAGTTAAAAACTTTGAAAAAAAAATTAGAAGACTGGATAACTAGAATAACCAATGGAGAGAAGGGCTTAAAAGAGCTAATGGAGCTGAAAGCCAAGTATCGGGAACTACGCGAAGATTGCAGAAGTCTCAGTAGCAGATGCGATCAACTGGAAGAAAGGGTATCACTGATGGAAGATGAAATGAATGAAATGAAGAGAGAAGGGAAGTTTAGAGAAAAAAGAATAAAAAGAAATGAACAAAGCCTCCAAGAAATTTGGGACTATGTGAAAAGACCAAACCTACGTCTGATTGGTGTACCTGAAAATGATGGGGAGAATGGAACCAAGTTGGAAAACACTCTGCAAGATATTATCCAGGAGAACTTCCCCAATCTAGCAAGGCAGGCCAACATTCAGATTCAGGAAATACAGAGAACGCCACAAAGATACTCCTTGAGAAGAGCAACTCCAAGACACATAATTGTCAGATTCACCAAAGTTGAAATGAAGGAAAAAATGTTAAGGGCAACCAGTGAGAAAGGTTGGGTTACCCACAAAGGGAAGCCCATCAGACTAAGAGCTGATCTCTCAGCAGAAACTCTACAAGCCAGAACAGACTGGGGGCCAATATTCAACATTCTTAAAGAAAAGAATTTTCAGCCCAGAATTTCCTATCCAGCCAAACTAAGCTTCATAAGTGAAGGAGAAATAAAATACTTTACAGAGAAGCAAACGCTGAGTGATTTTGTCACCACCAGGCCTGCCCTAAAAGAGCTCCTGAAGGAAGTACTAAATATGGAAAGGAACAACCGGTACCAGCCCCTGCAAAAACATGCCAAATTGTAAAGACCATCAAGGCTAGGAAGAAACTGCAGCAACTGATGAGCAAAGTAACCAACTAACATCATAATGACAGGATCAGATTCACACATAACAATATTAACGTTAAATGTAAATGGGCAAAATGCTCCAGTTAAAAGACATAGACCAGCAAACTGGATAAGGAGTCAGGACCCATCAGTGTGCTGTATTCAGGAAACCCATCTCACGTGCAGAGACACAAATAGACTCAAAATAAAGGGATGGAGGAAGATCTATCAAGTAAATGGAAAACAAAAAGAGGCAGGGGTTGCAATCCTAGTCTCTGATAAAATAGACTTTAAACCAAGCAAGATCAAAAGAGACAAAGAAGGCCATTACATAATGGTAAAGGGATCAATTCAAAAAGAAGAGCTAACTATCCTAAATATATATGCAGCCAACACAGGAGCACCCAGATTCATAAAGCAAGTCCTGAGTGACCTATAAAGGGACTTAAACTCCCACACAATAATAATGGGAGATTTTAACACCCCACTGTCAACATTAGACAGATCAATGAGACAGAAAGTTAACAAGGATATCCAGGAATTGAACTCAGCTCTACATAAAGTGGACCTAATAGACATCTACAGAATTCTCCACCCCAAATCAACAGAATATACATTTTTTTCAGCACCACACCACACCTATTCCAAAATTGACCACATCGTTGGAAGTAAAGCTCTCCTCAGCAAATGTAAAAGAACAGTAATTATAACAAACTCTCTCGCAGACCACAGTGCAATCAAACTAGAACTCAGGATTAAGAAACTCACTCAAGACCACTCAAGTACATGGAAACTGAACAACCTGCTCCTGAATGACTACTGGGTACATAATGAAATGAAGGCAGAAATAAAGATGTTCTTTGAAACCAACGAGAACAAAGACACAACATACCAGAATCTCTGGGACACGTTCAAAGCAGTGTGTAGAGGGAAATTTATAGCACTAAATGCCCTCAAGAGAAAGCAGGAAAGATCAAAAACTGACACCCTAACATCACAATTAAAAGAACTAGAAAAGCAAGAGGAAACACATTCAAAAGCTAGCAGAAGGCTAGAAATAACTAAAATCAGAGCAGAACTGAAGGAAATAGAGACACAAAAAACCCTTCAAAAAATTAATGAATCCAGGAGCTGGTTATTTGAAAAGATCAACAAAATTGATAGACCGCTAGCTAGACTAATAAAGAAGAAAAGAGAGAAGAATCAAATAGATGCAATAAAAAATGAAAAAGGGGATATCACCACCGATCCCACAGAAATACAATCTACCATCAGAGAATACTACAAACACCTCTATGCAAATAAACTAGAAAATCTAGAAGAAATGGATAAATTCCTCGACAAATACACCCTCCCAAGACTAAATCAGGAAGAAGTTGAATCTCTGAATAGACCAATAACAGGTTCTGAAATTGTGGCAATAATCAATAGCTTACCAAGCAAAAAGAGTC
The DNA here is from genome assembly GCF_028878055.3 of Symphalangus syndactylus. NCBI lineage: Eukaryota > Metazoa > Chordata > Mammalia > Primates > Hylobatidae > Symphalangus > Symphalangus syndactylus. The sequence goes on from NC_072428.2 coordinate 339,750, forward strand.
CAAGTCCTGATGGATTCACAGCTGAATTCTACCAGAGGTACAAGGAGGAACTGGTACCATTCCTTCTGAAACTATTCCAATCGATAGAAAAAGAGGGAATCCTCCCTAACACATTTTATGAAGCGAGCATCGTCCTGATACCAAAGCCTGGCAGAGACATAACCAAAAAAGAGAATTTCAGACCAATATCCTTGATGAACATTGATGCAAATATCCTCAATAAAATACTGGCAAACCGAATCCAGCAGCACATCAAAAAGCTTATCCACCATAATCAAGTGGGCTTCATCCCTGGGATGCAAGGCTGGTTCAACATACGCAAATCAATAAATGTAATCCAGCATATAAACAGAACCAAAGACAAAAAGCACATGTTTATCTCAATAGATGCAGAAAAGGCCTTTGACAAAATTCAACAACCCTTCATGCTAAAAACTCTCAATAAATTAGGTATTGATGGGACGTATCTCAAAATAATAAGAGCTATCTACGACAAACCCACCGCCAATATCATACTGAATGGGCAAAAACTGGAAGCATTCCCTCTGAAAACTGGCACAAGACAGGGATGCCCTCTCTCACCGTTCCTATTCAACATAGTGTTGGAAGATCTGGCCAGGGCAATCAGGCAGGAGAAGGAAATAAAAAGTATTCAGTTAGGAAAAGAGGAAGTCAAATTGTCCCTGTTTGCAGATGACATGATTGTATATCTAGAAAACCCCATTGTCTCAGCCCAAAATCTCCTTAAGCTGATTAGCAAGTTCAGCAAAGTCTCACGATACAAAATCAATGTACAAAAATCACAAGCATTCTTGTACACCAATCACAGACAGACAGAGAGCCAAATCATGACTGAACTCACATTCACAATTGCTTCAAAGAGAATAAAATACCTAGGAATCCAACTTACAAGGGACGTGAAGGACCACATCAAGAACTACAAACCACTGCTCAATGAAATAAAAGAGGATAAAAAGAAATGGAAGAACATTCCATGCTCATGGATTGGAAGAATCAATATCGTGAAAATGGCCATACTGCCCAAGAAAATTTATAGATTCAATGCCATCCCCATCAAGCTACCAATGACTTTCTTCACAGAATTGGAAAAAACTACTTTAAAGTTCATATGGAACCAAAAAAGAGCCCGCATCGCCAAGTCAATCCTAAGCCAAAAGAACAAAGCTGGAGGCATCATGCTACCTGACTTCAAAGTATACTACACGGCTACAGTAACCAAAACAGCATGGTACTGGTACCACAACAGAGACATAGATCAATGGAACAGAACAGAGCCCTCAGAAATGATGCCGCATATCTACAACTATCTGATCTTTGACAAAACTGACAAAAACAAGAAATGGGGAAAGGAATCCCTATTTAATAAATGGTGCTGGGAAAACTGGCTAGCCATATGTAGAAAGCTGAACCTGGATCCCTTCCTTACACCTTATACAAAAATTAATTCAATATGGATTAAAGACTTAAATGTTAGACCTAAAACCATTAAAATCCTACAAGAAAACCTAGGCAATACCATTCAGGACATAGGCGTGGGCAAAGACTTCATGTCTAAAACTCCAAAAGCAATGGCAACAAAAGCCAAAATTGACAAATGGGATCCAATTAAAGAGCTTCTGCACAGCAAAAGAAACTACCATCAGTGTGAACAGGCAACCTACAGAATGGGAGAAAATTTTTGCAACCTACTCATCTGACAAAGGCCTAATATCCAGAATCTACAATGAACTCAAACAAATTTACAAGAAAAAAACAAACAACCCCATCAAAAAGTGGGCAAAGGACATGAACAGACACTTCTCAAAAGAAGACATTCATGCAGCCAAAAAACACATGAAGAAATGTTCATCATCACTCGCCATCAGAGAAATGCAAATCAAAACCACAGTGAGATACCATCTCACACCAGTTAGAATGGCCATCATTAAAAAATCAGGAAACAACATGTGCTGGAGAGGATGTGGAGAAATAGGAACACTTTTACACTGTTGGTGGGACTGTAAACTAGTTCAACCATTGTGGAAGTCAGTGTGGCGATTCCTCAGGGATCTAGAACTAGAAATACCATTTGACCCAGCCATCCCATTACTGGGTATATACCCAAAGGACTATAAATCAGGCTGCTATAAAGACACATGCACACGTATGTTTATTGCGGCAGAATTCACAATAGCAAAGACTTGGAACCAACCCAAATGTCCAACAACAATAGACTGGATTAAGAAAATGTGGCACATATACACCGTGGAATACTATGCAACCATAAAAAAGGATGAGTTCGTGTCCTTTGTAGGGACATGGATGAAACTGGAAAACATCATTCTCAGTAAACTATCACAAGGACAAAAAACCAAACACCGCATGTTCTCACTCATAGGTGGGAATTGAACAAAGAGAACTCATGGACACAGGAAGGGGAACATCACACTCCGGGGACTGTTGTGGGGTTGGGGGAGGGGGAAGGGACAGCATTAAGAGATATACCTAACGCTAAATGACGAGTTAATGGGTGGAGGAAATCAACATGGCACATGGATACATATGTAACAAACCTGCACATTGTGCACATGTACCCTAAAACCTAAAGTATAATAAAAAAAAAAATATTTTGTTTTTGTAAAACATAGGTAAAATTTTGTTGAACACCATCAATTGCATATTAAATTAAAAATGAAAGATCTCGAAGTTTGAAATACTAGCTAACATAAAATATTAGTAAAATAATAACTAAACCTTATTGAATAATTTTGGCATTCTAAGTACTTTTTTAAAATTATTGACTACTCTACAAAACCCTGCAAAAAGAGAGCCCATTATTATATCCACTAGACTTATGAAAAAACAGAAAAACAAAGAAGTGAAATGTTTAACAAAAGCCAACCAGTTTTTAAGTGGAAGCACCATGATTCCAATTCAAGTTACTCTGAACTATAATTCTCTACACCATATTTACGATGGTAAAATTTAATATCTACAGAAAACTACTATTGCTGATTTTTTCAGATATAGCTTTACAAACTGTTTTGATGTGTAATATATCACTATTTTGAAAAATTGGGACATATTTGAACTAACGTTGTATTACTTCTTGCTCATTTAACTTCCTTTACATTATAACATCTTTCCATAGAGCTGGTTTCAGGATAGTGTCTCTAAATTGACAAGTTCAATGAGAAAATGTTAAAGCTATAATAATTTACTCATTGTTTTCAAAATTGTTCATGTGGTATACAAGAATGTCTCATTGTTACCCAAAATACCACAAGTTGTAAATAGTGAAAATAATCAATAGCAGAAAGTAATGTATAGTGCAATTTATCTTTGTCACTCTACCTTTTCTGGATCTTTGAGTACAAAGTATATGCTGATGTGTATGTATCAATATGGCAGTTGACGCTTTTCAAATTTCCTTATCATGAACATTGATCCATCCTAGTTAACTTGCAACTAGCATACCCCTACTCATTTATTTAGCTAAATTCATATCCTTATATTTTAAGTAAACTCAAATAATGGCTCTAACTAGTATAAAATATGGCATGTAGAAAGAGTTGCTTGTGGCAGAAAAGCCTTTTTAAGCATTTTCAAAAAGGAAGAGTTTTCAACTTTATGGATTCAAAACTAAAATTGTTCTCCATTGAATCAACTGAAAACCAAATATGGAGACGCAACTTTTTTATGTCTACAATTAGCTATTTGACTTTAAGTTAGATATTTCCGACAAGTAGTAGTAGGTTGAGATAATCCATTGTACCAAGCACAGACCATGAATTTTTTTTCAACTTTACTTTTCAGCTATGTGTTTGGTGTATGTTTGGACCTTTCTTCTGATCTGTGCTCTAGTCGTATCAGAACCTATCAAGTGTCTATTACGTTGCCAGGCACATTTGTGAGACAGAGTAAGGCCAGGCGAGAATTCCTTTCGTTAAGTGTTTGATCTATTAATCAGCATGTTTTCCTGAAATGGTTGCTTTTAATCATATTGTAGAACTCTATGCACAAAAGTATTATTTTGCAATTCTTTGATACTATATGAAAGAGTGATCCACACAACACATTATAAAGAACAGAGGGATAATTGAGAATACCTAAGCTACATAATGGGAAGCAAACACTAAGACATTTCCTTTATAGGTAACGTAACTTTAGAGGCAACCAGCTAAAAATAAAACACACCATATAGATAATGAGTCTTTAATTATTCCATTCTATGGTATGGAGTAACCCTTTCCACAGACGTGTGGCAAAGAAACATGGTTTGTGCCATTCATAAGTGGATTTCCCTCCCTTTTATTTCCTCCGAGTCTTCTTTTTGTTTCTAATTCCTCTTCCGTATATTACATACTCCTTGTCTTACAATGCTCTGTGTCACAATGGAACTTCCTTAGATTTTTTTTTTAATATGAATTATTGAAAATAACCATTCTTTCTTTGTGACAATGAAAAATTGATTTTTAAACTTTTATTAACATGTAATACATTTGGAGAATGTATTATACGTCAATACCCATGTAGCCAATAGTCAAATCAGATAAGAAATATTGCTAATGTCTTTGAAATTCGTCTCTTCCACTCCAAGAGTCACAAAAAATTTCCTTCCTTTCTACTTTGTATAAGTGGAATTAAACAGTATGTATCTTCTGTGTCTAGATTTCTTCACTCAACACTGTATTTTGGAGAGTCATTTAACTACAGCGCACGGTTGTAGTTCAATCTTATTGCTTAATAGTATTACACTGCATGAATGTGCAATAATTAATTTATCTCTTCTACATTTTCTGGGGATTTGAGTGATCTCCAGTGTGTGGCTATTTTGAATACTGCTAACACAAACATTTCAGTACGGTTTTTTAAACACATGTACACATTTTTATTGAGTTTCTGGGTCATGGTATATGCATAGTCACATGTAAATTTTTGGCAGAGTTTCTTTTTAATTAAGTTTTATAACTTGTGCTTCTGCTGTTCCCATTTGTATGGATATTGACACTATTCTCTCCTCTCCAATGAAAGCTCATAGGCACAAGCCAAAGACCTCTATTACCTGGCAATGGGACTTCTGCTTCATGTACACTGAGAGTTGCTATTCAATGATTTTCAGAATTTCATGGCAGTGACTGGAGTTCTATGGCCCAACTTAGGCTCAACCAATAAAAAGCCCCCTGGTCCTGTAGAAATCAGATTAATACTACTTCCTGTCTTCCATTAGTGAGTATCTCTCCCAATTATAGCCAGATGGGATTTTGCTGTTTAGTGATTTTATGCTAATAAATTATAGATCACAGATTCACACATAATCTTTGATTTAATTCTCACACACTATTTCTATATGGTCATGTTAGCATCTCCTGTTCACTGAGAAGTAATCAGAGCAGGTAATTTTCTTAAGGCTTCTATCAACCACATTGTTGATTGAATGTCATAATTGTTGATATCAAGGATCATATTACTTCAAAAAATAAACATTGGTAAATAGTGATAGCCAAATAATGGGAAAAAAAGAGTTTATATATATACAAATAAAGTATATTTAATATATATATATAAATAAAGTATATATAAATAGAGTATATATAAAGTATATATATATAAATAAAGAGTATATATAAATAAAGAGTAGATGAAATTGATCTAAACAGAGGCTACCAAAATATATTAGTACATATAAATAAAGTGTAGATGAAATTGATCTAAACAGAGGCTACCAAAATATATTAGTACATATAAATAAAGGGTAGACGAAATTGCTCTTCAAATATTCAAATATCTTAGTCATTTATAAAAATTATTCATTTTTATATAAATAATTTGATAAAGAATTTGGCCTTGCAAAAGTACCTATAAAGAGGCCAACAAACTATTAAATTTGTACAAATATGTTTAAATTTGTATCTGTGGAAGACCTTATTTACCCAATTTGCCAATATTCATGTATTGTACCCAATTACAAAATAAACCAATATATGACAGTGATAATTGTCTAGATATCTGCCAACTATTTTATATCTAGCCAATTCTAATCCCAAAGTATGTATCTTCTTCCAAACTTTAAGCATACATTATGAATCTCAAAAATAATTCAATCTTTTTCAGCCATTGTGAAAAAGATTATTATACTTGTTAACAAGTTCATTTTACTTGTTATTATTTATATTTTGAGGACAGGTTAAAAATATGTTATAGCCCGACAAAAATAAAATAAAGCTCATCAATTTATCAAAAACACTATCTGTATAAACACACATCTCTCTATGTTTTACATGGCATCAACAACTATTTTCCTGCTGCCATCGAATAAATATAATGTGACTTAAGTCTAAAAAGTTGTGAAAGTAAATGTATCTACATATTTTAGCCTCTCAAAACTGCCTCTTATTGTGCAATATGGAAATTTACAACTCACTAAACTTTTCAATAAATCTCTTGCAAAATTAAACTCAAATAATTGAAAACATTATAAATGTTTACCTAACATTAGAGAATAACTGCTAACAGTAAAATCCGAAACATTGTTTAGCCAAATTTACATTTGACGCAGTACATAGAATTACAAGACAAGCCATAATTCATAAAATTAAATTGTCTGTTAATGCCAACAATACTTTGACAAATTTTCGATAAATTTTACTTAATTAATGATTTTAACCCCCGAAACATTCCCATGATAGCTACTTTGAAGTATAGCTACTCTCAACTGTTCAAATGCACCTATCTTTCAAAATACAGGGTGCATAATATTTCCTCCTATTATGCTGATAATAATTGCAACAGCGAACATAATTTCTTTTGTAACTGAGTGCCTCTGAACAAAAAATTAATACTTATCTGTTTCTATGCACTGCTATGCATTTTGTGCCTACTATATTTTACATTTACCAAATGCCTGAATCTATTCTTTCTTGCGTTGAAATATTTTCATACATTGCTTCTTTCACCCTCTCCATTTTGTATTCACCAAATGCACTATATTTAGCAATCATAATCACCTCACAATGGTCAATCCCAATGTCCCTTCAGTTTCAGCAAACTGTAAGCTGTTCGCAGTATTTGGTCCTCACCATTACCTATTGCTGTTTTCCTTCACTTTCTTCTTTAAAATAATTACCCCTTCCTTCCATATTATTCTCATGTTATATAACCACATTACCATGGTTTTTCTCCTCCCTCATCCCTACCTTAACTACTCATGAGCCCTTTCCCGCCATCTTTACTGGCTTCTTTTTTACGATTTTTTTCTAACCCTGGGTAATTAATTTTAATCTTCTGCCTTCAAATTTTCTCTTTTCTTCTACCTCTGAAATCTCAACTATTATTTTTATTTGATGAATCGGAAGCCACTCCATCTAAAACTTCCTATCACCAATTCCCTCTGCTACTTAGCTCCTTTCATTTCCATGGCCTGCTGTCATTTCAGTAATCCAAAATCAAATTAACATTCTTTCTATAAAATTAGTTTCCTTTTCTTACTCTCCTGTTTTTTCAAAATTTCTATTATTCCAGACAAAATTTTCACTGTTGTTTTCAGGTAACAGAGTCTATCTATACTTTTTTTGTTGTTTTAATTTTTATTTTTGGTGCGAGGTCTCACATCTCTCCCTCTTGCTCCTTCCATCACTATTCCTTGCCTTTTTAGTTTCTGGGCTTTTAGGCCTTCTGTAGGGCAATTCCTCTTTCCTGTCGCTCATAACACACACTATTGCCACGTTAGTCTTCCTAAAAGCCTAATTCTATCTTTATACTCCGACACCAGATTCATTAATTGGATCATCAAATTCCTGGATAGTCTGGCCAAAATCAGCTGTACTAGACTCAACTAGAGATGGCAAACAAAACCATATCTGCCATCACGAATGGCCACAACTCTGCACATTGCCACCTGGACAACCCTTTACATTTTCATACTTTGCATGGATCATATTTCAGCATTTGAATACCCTTGCTCTCAACCTTACTTTACAATTAGTCTTCCATAAAGCCCAAATTACTTCCTCTAAGAAACGTCCCTGAACTTGCCTCCGTGCAACACTATTTATCACGAAGCACAAACTTACCTTCCTCTGACCACTCACTCTTATTGAAGTGGACATCCACTTGGTTCTTTCACATGTAGCCTTATGTTGTTGTTGTTCATATATAGGACACCAAATATTAGCTAACCTACATGTTAGTATTTTTTAAAAAGAATACATCATTGTGTTGTAAATATCTTTGGATTCGAGTATTTTTATGATTATAAACCTTACATAATTTTTATACTTTTATTTTAAAAAATTTATTGGATATTTTATTTATTGAGTAATTACAGCACCAAGCAACTTCCTGACCCCTATAAATAATTTATCCATTTAGCCCTGATTAAAGATAGGCATTACCTTATCACTATTTTAGAGATGGAAAAACTGAGGTTCTGAGAGGCTAAATTACTTGAGTTCACCATAAAGTGACGGGATCAAGGTTCATGTGAGTTAGTCCGGCTCTAGAGAGTGCTCTGTTCAACACTATGCTGCAAATCAATAATGATACTAATAATATTTATTATTATGTAATTACCAATGAATCTGCCAGTGTGAGATACTCAACCTTATGCATTGTTCTGCTGAATTAACTTTTCATTTTTTCTAGGCATGTTTTTATTTTGACAAAGTTGACAATTCCATGTATAATTTCATTTCTTGCTTTATGATTTCATGGTTTTATGTCTATATATTATGGCATCATGTGGCCATAAAATAAATGGTGCTGATTTGTGGGAATTTAAGTCTATCCACACACACACAATTATTTGTCAGTGCTTGATGAACTCTCTGTATCAGAGAGTAATCCACAATCACACTTCACATTCTATACAATCAGTTTCCTTTTCTTACTCTCCTGTTTTTACAACATTTCTATTATTCCAGACAAAATTTTGACTGTTACTTTTCCTTTATGTTCATATTCAGGTAACAGAGTCTAGCTATACTTTTCGTTGTTGCAGTTTTAAGTTTTATCTTTGGTGCAAGGTCTCACATCACTCCCTCTTGCTCTTTCCATCACTTAGTCTCTTTTGCCTTTTCAGTTCCTGGTTCTTTAGTTCTTGGCTTAGATTTCTATTCCCTTAAGATGATTGTTTAACCGTATTACTGTGTCAATGGCCATATTTTTTAAATTCTTGATAAATTCTCCCAAACTGAGCCTAGAAAGTTTGTACTAAAGCACTCTTCCAATAATGAAGATAAACCACTGTGAAGGAATCTTACAATATTTGTTCATTTGATAATTAAATTTTTGTCATTTTTATAATTTCTAGTGTTACAGAATAGATGTGTAGTTATTCATCTTATAATCCTTCTAATATGATCTACCTACCTGGCTATGCTTTGCTTATGTAAATGACATTCTGATAATAGTTTTATTTATTTCTTGTTAACTAACCACTAATCAGTAATTGATTGCCTCGTCCTTTGACTCTATGTCTTCTTAATTCAGAAAAATGTTGTTATTTAGAATAGCTTAAATTCGAGTGAAGTACCTTCTAGTTAGAAGATTGAAAATAGATTATTTCGCAGATTATAGTTTAGATACAAAATTGTACCCTATCATTCGTTATCTTTCCATCTGCCACTAAACTTTAATAGACAGAGTGAACAAGGGATGGTCCTGCAGGAGCCACACTTAACGGGCTGCCACAGCTAGTGCCAGACGGCCTTAGAGGGACTTCGGTTGTTTGTCCACAGCAGTGGTTTTCAAACTCCACTGTGCAATGGAGTCACCCAGGGGACGTGCTGCAAAAGAGACTGCTGAGATTTCCTGAGTTTCTGATTCAACAGATCTGGGGGCCCAAGAATTGACGTCTCAATGTAACACCGATGTTGTTGGATCAAAGACCACTCTTTGAGAATCAATGATCTACATGATTTGAATCCAAGAAAATTATGCCCTGAATTTCTCCAAAACCCAAGTCTCTGTCCAGGCAATCCCTAACATAATCAAATTCGGCTTCATTTTTTTAGAAGTTGCTTATATAAGAGTAATAAGTCAAGCTGGTAGCACAAACATAATTTTTCTCTCAAGAGGCCATCCATTTTCCAGAATCTGTCTTTGGTCTTTACTACTTGTTCAACATGATGCCCAGTGTCCCTGCCTCAACACTCCCTCCTTGCTTCCTTCATTGAAACAAAGTCCTCGTCAATGGCCAAAAAGTACTTTCCAGAACTTCACACTCACCTTAGAATACTTTAACTTTGCACCCCCATAACAATCAAGTATACTATTGTGTGCTATTTCACACATTTTGATTTTATTGATCATTTCTATGCATATTTCTTAACTCTCTTAAAAATGCTTGTGTCTTAATAATATTGCTTCTAAATTATGTTGCTCAAAATAGTTTTTTGATAAGCACTTTTTCAATAATCATTTACTGGACCCCCAGGAGAAGGGAAAGAAAGAACAAATAACTGACTTAGCAACGTTTTCCATTTCCATGATGATGGCAAATTATCTAAAATTGGGTCTGAAATCTCACTTTTATAAACACAGAACAGAATAATTTATTTGATTTACTTAGCAATAAGCTTCGATTTCACAACATAAGCAATAAAAATAACAAATACTTATTTCAGGATGCTATATTTTATTATGTACTTTGGACAGGTGGGACTCTGATTATATAATGTTTTCCAATTAATGGAAGAGGCTGAAGGATATATTTCTGAATTTTAGCAACGCTTTTTGTGAATAAGCTTCTGTAAAACTTAAGAATCTCTAAAATGTTACAAGAAAAATTTGATATATATTGGTGTATACATGCTGTATTGCCCTCTGATTTAGCCACATAGCCTGAAGTTTTCCAAACTTGAAAAATTATTTTTTCAAAGTTATAGAATTTATTAGAATTTGTACTTCAAAAAACAGCTAATTTTTAAATGAATTTTTAATAATCTAGATGCTTAAAAAATTCTATGCTACCACAAAATTTCAAGGTTATGCAGCTTTCTCACAGAGTTTGGCAAAGTAGGATAAATTGAATTTTCTGTCTTTATAGATGAAGAACATGAGAAATCAGAGGTTACTTACTTGACCAAAGTTTTGCCACAAGGAAGAGAACTAGAATTTATACCTAATTTTTAAGCTATTATTCTGCTTTAATCTTATTTTGTTCCAAGTTTTTGATGCATTCATCACTCAAATATTACTGAAAAGAAACATGTTCAGGTTTTATGATGTTGTTCAGAGATCTCTGAGAGAGATGATACCTCATTATTTTATTTTGATATATAACACGATGATTTTCTTTTCTTTCATGGTACAAAGAACATGATTTAACCATAAAATTCTAACAATGTTTTACTTTTAAAGCCTGAAATCTAAAAATGTATATTGTTCTTAGTTATTTAGTGGTCATAATCACACCTAATTGTTTATGTCCTAAACATTAGAAATATAGGGATACACAACTTTGATGAAGAATAAAAGTAAAATATTTTTTATTCTAAGAAGACCTTTTAAATATTCTCCATTAAAAGTTTTGAATTTATTGTCAAAATTTCTCAAAGAACAAATAGGAGGATTAAAAATGTTTTGGCCAAAGATATTTAATTAGCAAGAAATAAGAGTTCAAAAATAAATTATTTATTGAGGTGAATTTCATATTCATGAGAATAGTTTCCAAAAGCATATTTCCTGAAAACATGCAACTAGATATAAGACAGGCTTTTGGTCTTTAAATGCTACAAGAATAATAAAAAGTAAAAATGGCCTTCAGTTTCATATATAATTGGTTATGTTTTCCTCCAGAATTGGCATTTCAGCTGAAGAGAATGTGTGCTTCAAACTTGGAAATAAATAATGCATTTACTTATTTGATTAAAGATTGCACAGTGAATTTAATAAAGACATTATGGTCTTGTAATGTAATATAAACTCAATCTTCTACTTACAAACAACTTTAAGACAGAATTTAGGAGGAATGTCCTTTGGAAAATTATCTTTCCTTCCCCCACAGATGATTCAAATAAACAATATATACTGTTCGGAGCATTTCAATTTATCTGGAACTAACCCTCTGTTGGCATGTCTTCTTCATCACTGAAAATGTAAGAAAGCACAGCCTCATCATGAAAATGCTGGGTATCCACGTCACACAACTTAAAAATCATAATGAGTTGCAGGTTTCATTGTCAAGAATTACCCTGCGCTTCAAAAATGTGCTTGCTCCTTATGAAGCAATATAAACCTTGTTTTTAATCTTGCGAACTGTATATTCTATTGGATATGTCTATTAAAGACCGAATTATGAGTGAACAATAAATGTCTTTCCTGAGAAACGTGCATTTTCTGTTGCACTTAGACTTGAAGGTGGTGTAGAAGGTACTTGGCCAAAATTGGGGCAAAGAATGGTTCCTGTGAAGAAGCAACAGTGAGAGTCTGGTTATCTACATATAAAAGAATAAAACTGGACCCTTATCTTAGACTGTACACAAAACCAACTCAAGGTAGATTAAAGGCCTACCTGTAAGACCTGCAAGTATAAAATTCCCAGAAGAAAACACAGAGAAAACAACTCCTTGATATGGGCCTTGACAATTTTTTTTTGGCTATCACACCAAAAGCTCAGGCAACAAAAGCAAAAATAAAGAAGTGAGACTGCATCAAAATGCAGTGCATAAAAAGCTTCTGCACAGCAAACACTCAACAAAATGAATAGACAGCCTGCAGAATGGGAGAGAATATTTACAAACCATATGTCAGATAGGGGTTGACATGTGAAATAAAAATCTCACACAACTCAATGTCAAAAAACAATCCGACTGATAAATACCCAAACTATCTGAATAGACGTTATTTAAAAGGCATACGGAGGGCAACAAGTGTATGAAAAGGTGCTCAACATCATTAATCAGAAAAATGTTAATCAAAACAAATATATCATTTCACAACTGTTAGGATGGTTATTATATAAAAAAGAGAGAAGTGTGATGAGGGTGTGGAAAAAGGAAACCCATGTTCACTGCTGGTGGGAATGTAAACTGATACATCCGTTTTGGGAAACGGTATGAGGGTTCCTCAAAAATTTAAAATAGAGTTACTGTATGACTCCACAATCCCCCTGCTGGGTATACACCCAAAGGAACTGAAATCAGTGTATGAAAGATATATCTGTATTCTCATGTTTATTGCAGTATATTTCACAATAGTCAGGCTATGAATACAATTGGATAAACAAATTATGATATATAGTTATATATCATATTATAATCTTATAAACTCTGTAATAATAATAAAAATATTATGTATATAGTATTCAATCTTAAAAAAAGATTAAAATTGCCATTTTTGATGATATGGATGAACCTGGATGGCATTATGCTAAGTAAAATAAAACCAGACATGGAAAGAAAAATGCTTCATGATCTCACTTCTATGTGCTATCTAAAAACAAGCCAAGTATACAGAAACAGTAGAATGGTGGTCATCAGGGATAAGGATTAAGAGGAAACGAAAAAAAGCAGATCAAAGGGTACAAACTGGCAGTCATGTAGGATGAGTAAGTTGTATCTAACGTATAGTATGATACCAATAGTTAATAATATTGTATTCTATACTGAAAATTTTCTAAAAGTATATTTTTTAGGTGCTCTTGCCAATCACATAAAAATAAAGCTATGAAAGGTGATGGATATGTTAATTGGCTTGATTGTAGTAATAATTTCACGGCATATATTTATGCCTTAAATATGTACCATGAAAATAAGTAAATAAACTAAAATGTAGGTTATCAAAACTTAACAATTTATACACTAAAAATTTCAAAACTTGAAAAAATAACTCAATGGGAGAGATTTACAATTACTTCAATCCTATTAGAGCGGCAATGACGGAAGATAAGTAGAGGAAGGAGACAACCTGATACATGTAGACTCATCAGCAAAGCCTGAGGGACAGTAATAACATCCATAGCGTTGACAGCCAAACCATCAAAAACTTTGCTGTGAATATATTATTTTTACAACATATGAAACACAAACAGAACAGCAAATCTTGATTCAGGCATCTATCGTCCTAATTAACTGCCTCTCTGATCATGTATGCATGTGTCACCTTGATCGCAACCATTTTCGAAAACAACGAAACAAAAATAAACTATTGTAATTTTAAAAAATAAATTATCACGTGAAGTTTATATTTGAAGTTATTTTTCAGGAAAACTTCTGGACACTGAAGATACTTATAGTCAATATTACCTCAAGGCAATTATGGCACCCTAACTACTGTTTTTAGTAATATCTGCTTCCAAATACTCTTAGAAATGGGCAACTTGATAAGGTGATCCCTGAAAATCTCTGCCATCTTGATTGTGTTAACTGTGTTTATTTAAAGAGGCTAAAAAGAAGGTTGGTTTTTAATGCATGGTAACTATGCATTAAAAACAAAATTATATATGAAAAATGAAATTATATATGAAATTATAATGAAAAATGCAAGGTTACTCCATGCCTTCTAACATTATTCTTCCTACTTGGGTACTTTTTGCCATCAGAACAAATTATTAGGATAAATAAATGTGTAAGGGCCATACATACCTACTAAATCTGAGTGCCATGAATTTGTTTGTAATTTTATGTTATTTTAATTATTGTAGTTATTGTAGTATGTGGTTATAACCCTTTTTGCGTTAATATACAGTAATCCTAGAGACACCTAGAATTATTTTAAAAGTTGAGTCAGTTGTCTCCAGTTATAGAAAACTGACTTACACACTTTTAGTAGTGAAGTCAAAATATCTGAACTGAGTTCACTTCTGCACAAAGGAAAACTCTGCAAGTAACTGAAATTTTCTCAGGACTGGCATATAGACAATTCTAAAAAAGTCCTGGGATATGAACTATCTCAAATTGGCAGCATATACTGGCATGTGCCTCATCCTGCTGACCATCATTTCAGCTTGAGATACTTACAAAAAAGAGAAAAAAGATAGCTTAATAGTTCCAAGTTTAAATAGTTATATTGGTATACTCCTTAAAAGAAAAATCAGCACCTTAGCGTGGAGTAAAAATTTTACTTATGATTTCTTCACTTTTCTCCCATCAACTCAACAGCCAGAAAATAAAGCATATTAATAAATACACATGCACACACAAACATTGTGGAAATCAAAGACCTGGGTCTATGTGTAGCAGTGTGTTGATAAACTATCTGTAGAGACCGGAGGTCAAATTAATTGTATATATGAAAATTATATAACTCTAGAGACTCAAGAAGATATACAGATAAAAGTTACTACATAAGAAAATACAGATTTCTCTATTTTTCCACAACAGAAATTATAGAGTGGAATAGTGATTTTAAATGTAGCTTCTGTTATCATTTGGGGGAATAGAAAAGTGAGGGCAACAGAGATCAGAATATAGGCACTAATACTTGAATGCCTGTTATGTGTAGCTATTGTGCTTTGACAGTTTTACATAACTTTCTTATTTAACCAACACAAAACATTATGAGATTGATGTTTCTATGACTATTTTTCTGTATGAGAAAACCCAGGTTCTGACTTGACATCACTCATGCCATATTGGGTGGCTGAGGCAGGATTCAAATGCAAACGTGGCAGCACCACAGTCTATATTTTATTAATCATACAACCACTGTATCCACCTAATTATAAAGTCTGTATGGAAGCCCAGAAAAATAGGCCAGCATTAAATTGAAAACAGCATTAAAGAGAAAACTACTGATCTAAAAACATTTAGTTTTACAACTTTTAATTTACCATAATTGTGGTTGCTACTGTGACTATTTTATAGGGAAACCATGCACAAATTAATTCATGATACATTCATGTTTTTTTGCATATGTCTCTTTAAAAAAAATCACTATTTAGGCAAAGTGCTAAAGAGAAATTACTTCACCTTGCTGACATTGTGTCTTACAGTTTTACCCAACACATTTGAGTCATTACTTCTTTAGCTTAACAGGATTACTTAATTGCCTAGTCATGGAATGAATGATTTGGCTACTCCTATAGATGTATTAATAAAGCCTTATTGGTATAATAGTCAAGTTAAGATGAACATGCTTGTGACCTCTTGCAGAAATAATGAAGATTCTGCCATTTAAAGAGCAATAAAATGTAAAGATGTAATTACCAGCTCTTCATTATCTTATGGAATCTCAAGATAAACTCACTTTATTTCAATGTCAAAAGAGCATTAAAGTCCTTTTCAAAATGCCATTTAATTGGATAGATTAAGATACTTTAATACATTAATTTCATTCCTTGTTACTGTATATTTCACGATAAGAATGCAGGGATATATATTAGAGTTCTGGGAAACTGAAACTTGTGTAACTTACCAGTTAATTCTAAAATCTATTAATCGTGCTTTGCTTATCTTTCTTCCTTGGTAAAATAGGGATGTTCAAAGATATTTTCATGTTGTCTAAAGCATCTGTATCTCATATGAAAATATACAAAATATATAAAATATTAACAGAATTATGCCAAATATATACAAAATAAAAATATACAAAATATTAATTTAGCAGAAAAAAAACTGTTGCATGAAGATAAAGTACAGAATGAGTAGCTGAGTTTGAATGACCAAGAGACTCACAAAAAGATGGGTATGCACAGTTATACTAATCACAAAGGACAAAGATCCCTGTGCACGTGCACATCACACATATCTGAATAGCTCATATACAATATTGACCGCATATTTAACAATTCAATGAATGCTAACTATAGAACAAGACAAATATGTCCAATCCTAAAGAAACAGTAATCAGTCACTAAAGTGCAAAATAGCCAGCCTATATAAACTTGTAGCAGTAGGCCTCTTCATATCCATATCTGCAACACAGAGTTAGAAATGTTTGGATTTAAACAGTAGTGAAAATATTACTACATTTCAGAAAGGTATGACCTTAACAGTATGGAGTTTGAAATTTAGAAAAATATATTTCTAACTAGGTTAAAGCTTGAGTGAAAATTTCAATTGCTTAAGATAAGCAAGAATTAGGGAGTGCTGATGAGGTAAGTATAGATGAAAAATAAATTAGCAGGCTGGTCCAAATGTAGTGGTGTTCAAAACTAATTAATCACAACCAGTTACAGATTTCTTGTTTTCTTTTCCACTCGCACTTAGCCTTAAAAATAAACAGAAAAAATAAATAAAATAAATAAATAAGTAAATTGACAGTTGGATAATATTACGACTTCCTGAAACCACTATTCTGGGAAACATATACCTATAATAGGAATACTTAGGAATATTTGTCATGAAAAATTCATGCATAAATGGTGGCAAAATATAAACTTTGAGATTATGTGTACAATATAAATAAATGTAACAATATGCAAAAAAATGGTGTTTTCTGTATATTTCATGGTAAGAATGCAGGGATATATATTAGAGTTCTGGGAAATTGAAACTCATGTAACTTACCAGTTAATTCTAAAATCTATTAAATCATGTGCTTTGCTTATCTTTCTTCCTTGGTAAAATAGGGATGTTCAAAGATATTTTCATGTTGTCTAAGGCATCTGCATCTCATATACAAATATGCAAAATATATAAAATATTAACAGAATTATACCAAATATATACAAAATAATATACAAACTATTAATTTAGCAGAAAAAAACTGTCGCATGAAAATAAGGTACAGGATGGTACTTTATCTTATGGTTTTTTTGTGAACCATAGTCAGAAAAATCAAGGGATCAAAAATAATAAAACAAAATATACCCATTGCCTTAGGGAAATCGGTAAATGAGAATTATATTTTTAAGGGAACTATATAAAAGCTTTATGTAAAAACCACAACCATATTTCTTGTTCCCACACATTCCAATCAATTCATTAGATTGTTTTACACATTCTGCAAAAATATTCTAATGCAGGCAGAGAATTTGAAATGTAAAAATTATCATACTGTCTCCTATATTTAGAGCTCAGCTACGTATCTTATATGTTAAAATGCTACTTCTGTTTGACACACTCTTACACCTACTGAGGAAAAAAATTGCTTTGTGTTAACAAAGTGAATTATCTCTCTTGAGTAACATGAGTAACTTGGTCAATAGTTACTTACCGTGTGTTAGTTATGGGCTGAACTGTGCTCCCCTCTCTCCAAATTCATATGGTGAAATTCTAAAGCCTAGTATTTCTGAAAGTAACCATATTTGGATGTTTTAAATAAGAATTCAGTTAAAATGAGGCCCTCAGGGTGGGTTCCAATACAACAAAAATGAAGTCCATATAAAATAAAATTTGGAAAGGGGTAAAAATCAGCTACATGCATGCACAGAAGTACAACTCCATGAAGCCAGACACCTACAAGCCAAGAAGAGAGGCCTAAAACAGATCCTTCCATCATGGTCCTCAGAGGAGCACTTTGACCTTGGATTTACAGCCTCTAGAACTGTGAGAAAATACATATCTGTTGTTTAAGCCACCCAGTCCGTACGTGTGTGCATGTGTTTAAGTGCCACCTTAGAAAACGGACATAATGGACTTTTTAAAGCCAGCACCCAACTATGTCAGCATCATTTTCAGATGTTTATTTTATTTTATTTTATCAAGTATTCTAATGATAATTTAAAAAAACAGTTTTGTGAGGTGGTTCACACTTTTAATCCCAGCACTTTGGGGGGCAAAGGTGGGAGGATCACTTGAGGTTGGAAGTTCAAGACCAGCCAGAGCAACATAATGAAAGCTAAGGTCTACAATTGTTTTTCTTTAATAAAAAATAAAGCTGGGTGTGGTGGCACACACCTGTAGTTCTAGCTACTTGGGGGCTGAGTTGGGAGGACTGCTTGAGCCCAGAAGATCAAGAGTACAGTGAGCCATAATTGCACCACTGCACTCCACCCTGGGTGACAGAGTGAGACCCTAAAAAAAAATAGACAAAAACAATTTCAAAACGTAAGACTAAAAGAAACTCAGAAAACTGTCAATTACATTTTGTTCTGATTTTTCTCTTTTATATAGTATGATGAAATGTTACATCAACTTGCCATTTTTAAAAACAAAAATCAGATGGATTTAGCTGGGCACAATACCAACTGTATTGAGAATTTCTAATGTGTTCAGATGAGAGACCTGAAGGAAAGGAGACAGATTTAGAAGGAATGATGGTTAATCAGATCAGTCATTCAAATAATCTACCTACTAGTAAAGTTAGACAAACAAACAAATGGCAACAACAACAACAAAACCCCACCCATCATCTATAGAGAAAAATCATAGTCTCCCACTTGAAATAAAACATCTGTCTGGCAGCTGAAATAAAAGGATGCATATTTTCACACAGCACAAAAAATTATTTTTATATTTGGAAAACAAATGCTGCAGAACTATGAAAAGAAAAAATACAGACTGTAGAGAACAAAATAAGACAAGCTTCCATCAAGAAGGAAACATAAAATATACTAACTTGAAATAACAGATATACACTATATTTGGAGTCCAAGCTTTTAGTGTTGACTCCAGCCCAGTTATATCAGAGGCAAAGATAACTTGAAATAACAGATATACACAATATTGAGAGTTCAAGCTTTTTAGTGTTGACTCCAGCCCAGTTATATTGGAGGCAAAGAAACAAAGATTTGCAAAGGATTCCTGAATTATCCAAAGTTAAACGCATTATATCTAACAAAGCCAGATCTAGAACATATTATTGGTCATATACTTTCCATTGACTATGTCTAATTCCTCTTAAAGTTTTTCCCCTTTAAATATAAATCCTACGCACATTACAACTTTGGTAACATAAACAGAACAAGACACTTATTCTTTCTTTCAGCACTTTGGATGTGCTATCCCATTGTGTTCTGACTATCATTGTTTCTGATGAAAAGTCAGGTGTTAATCACAAAGTCGTTTCCTTGTATGGATGAGTTCTTTTCCTTTTGTTTCTAGATTAAGTCCCTTCACATTTTATTTAATCAAGAATTATTAGAAACTTCTCTAATTTTGAGACTCAAGGTCACTCATCAGATCACCACAAAATTTCAAAATATAAATTCTAAGTGCTTGTAAACTATCAATATACTACTTTAATGTCTTCTTTTATTAATACAAGGTCATGGTTTGGAATATTTGGGAAAGGAATATAAGTCAGAGCAAGAGCATCCTAGATTAGTGATTGCTACATATTAATCAATCAATGTTTTTGTGACAATCAAATAATAAATTACTTCTAGTATTTTTGCTGACATATTTCTTTCCCTACTTTCAAGATTCAGAGAAATATACCTTAAATAATATAGTTTGATTCTATTGAAAAAAATCTTCTTTCTCCTCAATCTATCTCAATATTTTTAATACAATACTTTCTGTTTCTATATCCATCAATAAGTTTCAATTTGATGAGATAGCATAAAAAAATCTATTTAGAGGATCAGTTTGGAAGTCAGATGTGCAAAATGTTTCTTATCTGCTCTGTTCTCTTTTCATTATATTCTCCCTGACCCAACCCCAAACATTATAAAGAATGCTAAACCCTTTATAAAGAATTTTACCAGAATCGATATTAAAATTGAGTGAGCTATTTCTTACTTAGAAGTAATTCTCAAACTTTAACCTGTAATCTCATGTATTTACAGTGGAGCATAGTATTTAGAAGAAACCTGGCTCAATTATAGGTCAATCACTCCTTAGCAATGTATCAGAGTTCGGCAAGTTACCCAACCTCTGCTAATAACAATCTATTAATCTGTAAAAATAAATATAAATATATCCACCAAGTATTCTTAAGGTTAAATGAAATAACTTATATAAAAGTAAATCACTTAGTGTAATGTTGAATATATTATATGTTCTAGCTTGAATTACTACTACTAATGAAAAACTACATTTTGAAATTTTTGAAGCTGAGATCAATAAGCAAAATAGTGCCGTTCTCCAACTTTTTCTAGGTAGTTTGCTAGAAATAAGAAAGTAAAATAGACTAGGGCCCAGTTTCTGGATTTAAGGATCAGAAATCATCTGCTGTGTTTATTATGAACCCTTTATATCCCTTCAGTTCTTCCTATAAATTTTTACAAAGAACTTACTGAATAAAGAGTTAAAACACCTCAAATTAACAAAATCTTCTCTACTATGTCTCCATTATTTCAAAAAAGAAAAGAATAATAATTTTGTCAATGATAGTTAAGTACATGTCAGTCACTAACACTATAGCAGATACCTTCATATTCCTATTTCTAATATTTCCAATACCTTCATATTTATATTTCTCATTCATATTTGAACCCAACTCTGTAATTTAGGAAGTTCTCTTTTTTCTTTTAGAAATTAAGGCATAAAGTGTCAGGTGACTTGCACAAGATTGCACCACTAGTAAATTTAAAAATATAGTTTACTTTCCTACTGTCTTAGTGATATAGTTTACTTGCCTACTGTTTTAGTGAATTATTGATCATGCACAATTCTTTTTGAAAACAGAAATTCATTTAGCATACCACATTTCAAGATCCATTGGTAAAAGCCATCTTATTAGCTTAATCAACAAAAATGTCTAGAAAATGTGAGCTTTTATTAACTGATAAAATATTAGAAGTTATTTATACATATATATATAAACCACCCCTATAAACTTTATAAAATTATTTGGGAAAGGAGGGAGGGGATGAAATAAAAATAAGCTTCCAACACATCCAGCCTTAAACATTAAGTTAACTTGCTATCTGTCCTGCTTCCTCATAATTGTTTATTAGGTACAGTCCCACAATCATTTATATCCTGTCACAAGATTACAGTTAAACTTAACTACTCATAGATAACAACTTGAGCATTGTGAAATGTTAAGTTTTCTCTCTGAGGTATTCTTTCAGATCCTACATACCAGTGAAACTACTGACATCAGCTCCTCCGAAGGGATCCAGGAGAAGCTGACTCACTAAAGGGCGAAGTTTCCACATCCTGGTGATTTAATCCCCCTAGCCCAAACCAGTCAGTAGCCCGTGGTCCTCTACAATCCCTTCACCCCAACCAACTACTCTCTGGAAAGACAGATTTGAGGGTGCTCTCATCTCCTCACTCAGCTGTCCTGCAATCATTAAACTCCTTCTTTACTGCAAACTCTGTTTATCAATTTATCAGACTGTGATTGCACAGCAGTCAGAGCATACAAATACGTGAGTCCTGTATCATTTATAAATATTTAACTTTTATATACATTTAACTTCTATACACATAATTGACTATTTTGTATATTCACATTAGTAGGTAATAATAATATTTATATTTCCTCCATAGGTAGCTTCTGGGGCATTTCTGCCTGGTAAATTTTTATTCTTTAATGACAAAGACTAAAGTAACTTCAAAATATTATTGAGAATTTTTTTTTCTATTGACGGGACACTGAATTTGTAGGTAGAAAGAAAAACCTAGCTTTTTACTAAACTTAATTTTAAACAAAATTCAAAATATAAACATAAAATTAAGAATTTCCAAAATTAAACTTAGTTTTAGAAACTCACATAAGCAAGTGTAATACTGAAGAGCAAAGAAACTGTGGTCTACAAAAAAAATTATAAGTAATTCATGAAATCTAAGGGCTAATTTGTGAAGTAAATTTGGAGGATATTTTATGCTGTAGCTCCATCCTAGAGACAGAGAGAATCGCTCTAGGAAAACCTGCTCAACTGCTTTTAACCAGAAATTCTTTCTTTCTCCAGAAATCCCTTTCAGGTAATGCCTAATAATATCTCACTGAACATGTATTAGAAATCGTAGTTTAATTTTTAATTAAATTATTCAGTGAAAATATATTAATTGTAAAGATAAATTTTAACACATATGGGAATACTAGACTTACGGTGGTCATCAACCCAAAATGCTACAAAATTACATGGAATAGTTAGTTTGGCAAAAATAAATATCACCACTACCACCAAAAACCTAGGTTTCAAAAAGAAATAAAAGAAGCATTCCAAAATGTTAAAAATTTTTCATTTGTCTACTTTCTAAATGCTCTTTAAAATACTTACGTCATCATAATTTTGAAGTTTAAAAGTAAAGAAATAGTTCTCCTAGTTAATATACTGCCTTAAAGTTACCCTGGCTCACAAACAGAACAAATCAAAGCATGACTTGACAGCTGTCAAATTACAGGAAATTGAAGCTAAATGAAATTGGACACCTCACCTCATCTAAACTCCTTACTTTATAAGAAGGAAAAGCTTCACAAAATGTTGAGGTCATTTAACTTCAAGTCATCAGGTGAGTTAGAGATAATCTGAGAACACCACTTTTTTTCTCTTTGTTACTATTCTCTCATGAAGTTTTGCCTGAAAACAGGTCTACTAAAGATATAAGAATTTGTAATGAAGATGAACATATATCATTGCGTTTCTGCTTAGGGTTGTTCAATATTTTCCCATTGATAATATATAAAATCCGACCTAATTTGAACTCCTCTCCCACCATTTCCTTGCTATCTCCTAGAACTTCATTCTTGACTCCAAAGCTGCACCCTCCTGCATCAGTTTCTTTTGTTTTAAATCTTCAGCCCTTCATAAATTTCATCCACCAAACTCCTATTTATCCTTTAACTCCCTATTATTTTTTCTTACACTGCCACATTTTCCTTCATTAGCACATATCCAATTTAAAGTTATATAGTTTGAGTTTTTGCTTGACTTTCTGTTTCTCCATTAAAGCATAAGCTCCACAAAAGCAAGTATCATGTCTGATTTAACAGGGTATATTCTATTCTTCTAAGAGTGCTGCCACGTAAGTGTCAATGAATGTTTGTGAAATAAATGAAGGACTAAAGGAGTGACTGAACAAATAAAAATAAGTTCTCTGTGTGTATTGTATGTGTGAATAAGGTTTTGAGTTTGGCCAAGGCAGTTAATCACATATTAACAACTCATTAATGTTTATAGCAATGAGGTACAAAATTGGTTCAACACCAAATTCTAAGATGAAACAAGGTTTGTGTTCAGAAATACAGTGTCACTTTTTCTAATATCAGCTGCCCCCCAACCATCAGCATGACACATGCAAACCATTGATACGTGTTTTTCTGTTTTTTTTTGTATTGAAGATTCCACACGAAAGAAAATTATTATATTCCTAATAGGAAGTCCTGTTCTAAATAACAACAAATCTGAGGGTGAACACATTTGTTTAAAAGAGAGAGATTAAAAAGATGAGATTCTGTTTGTACAGTATATAACTGAAGAGAGTTGTATCTAGCAATTTGACAAGAAAGGTGAAACAGAACATTAACCTGAGCACACAAGTTCAGCTAATGATCTGGGATGGGGAGTTGTGGGTAGAGGGGAGGACAAAGAAGAAAGACAACCATTTACCCCAAGTTACTCTCCAAAGATGAAGAAAGCCCTCTTAGTAATGTCTTTCAAAATCTAACTACTTTCAAGAACACATCGATGAGATACAGAGAGATAGCAATCAAGTTGGACATTAACTTAAAAGTCAGATGACTTTTTAAGCATAACTTTTTTTTTTTTATTATACTTTAGGGTTTTAGGGTACATGTGCACAATGTGCAGGTTTGTTACATATGTATCCATGTGCCATGTTGATTTCCTGCACCCATTAACTCATCATTTAGCATTAGGTGTATCTCCTAATGCTGTCCCTCCCCCCTCCCCCCACCCCACAACAGTCCCAGGAGCGTGATGTTCCCCTTCCTGTGTCCATGAGTTCTCATTGTTCAATTCCCACCTATGAGTGAGAACATGCGGTGTTTGGTTTTTTGTCCTTGCGATAGTTTACTGAGAATGATGTTTTCCAGTTTCATCCATGTCCCTACAAAGGACACGAACTCATCATTTTTTATGGCTGCATAGTATTCCATGGTGTATATGTGCCACATTTTCTTAATCCAGTCTATCGTTGTTGGACATTTGGGTTGGTTCCAACTCTTTGCTATTGTGAATAGTGCCGCAATAAACATACGTGTGCATGTGTCTTTATAGCAGCATGATTTATAGTCCTTTGGGTATATACCCAGTAATGGGATGGCTGGGTCAAATGGTATTTCTAGTTCTAGATCCCTGAGGAATCGCCACACTGACTTCCACAATGGTTGAACTAGTTTACAGTCCCACCAACAGTGTAAAAGTGTTCCTATTTCTCCACATCCTCTCCAGCACCTGTTGTTTCCTGATTTTTTTAATGATGGCAATTCTAACTGGTGTGAGATGGTATCTCACTGTGGTTTTGATTTGCATTTCTCTGATGGCCAGTGATGAGGAGCATTTCTTCATGTGTTTTTTGGCTGCATAAATGTCTTCTTTTGAGAAGTGTCTGTTCATGTCCTCTGCCCACTTTTTGATGGGGTTGTTTGTTTTTTTCTTGTAAATTTGTTTGAGTTCATTGTAGATTCTGGATATTAGCCCTTTGTCAGATGAGTAGGTTGCAAAAATTTTCTCCCATTGTGTAGGTTGCCTGTTCACTCTGATGATAGTTTCTTTTGCTGTGCAGAAGCTCTTTAGTTTAATGAGATCCCATTTGTCGATTTTGGCTTTTGTTGCCATTGCTTTTGGTGTTTTAGACATGAAGTCCTTGCCCACGCCTATGCCATCCCCATCAAGCTACCAATGACTTTCTTCACAGAATTGGAAAAAACTACTTTAACGTTCATATGGAACCAAAAAAGAGCCCGCATCGCCAAGTCAATCCTAAGCCAAAAGAACAAAGCTGGAGGCATCACACTACCTGACTTTAAACTATACTACAAGGCTACAGTAACCAAAACAGCATGGTACTGGTACCACAACAGAGACATAGATCAATGGAACAGAACAGAGCCCTCAGAAATGATGCCGCATAGCTACAACTATCTGATATTTGACAAACCTGACAAAAACAAGAAATGGGGAAAGGATTCCCTATTTAATAAATGGTGCTGGGAAAACTGGCTAGCCATATGTAGAAAGCTGCAACTGGATCCCTTCCTTACACCTTATTCAAAAATTAATTCAAGATGGATTAAAGACTTATATGTTAGACCTAAAACCATTAAAATCCTACAAGAAAACCTAGGCAATACCAAGCGTAAGTAACTTAGAACTGTAAAGTAAAAAACACTAAATGTCATTGACTTTAAAGTGGATACTGAAGCAAAAAAAAACCCTTCTATTAAAAATTAGACTATATGCAGTAACTTATGTAGAAAACTTAGCATAAATATTTATACAAAATTGCCCTACCATATTTTATTAAAGTATTACATTATAAATTAAGAGAAAATCATTTTAAAAATGAGTTATATTTTAGGCCTTTTTTCTCAAAATGTGTTTCATAAATTGATATGGTTATTAGCATAGGAATTTCAATAATAGGAACAAAGAAACCAAATGAAAACCTAGTGTGTGTTTATGTGTCTGTGTGTGTGTATACAATTACCTGGCATTCCAACTTCAACATGTTTAAAAATATTTCAGTAAAAAATGTTAGATTTATTTTAAGGTAGTTTGTAAGATATTTATTAGGTTTATTTGTAGGCCTTGCACACTTAGTTAAGTAACACTATCATAAATTAAATTATTTAATAATGAAACAGAAACTCAAAGCTTCATATTATAATTAAATAAACTCTAAAGGATCTAGTAACTTCAACTGTATGCCCTAAAATGCCCTCAGGACTACAGTGTCTATCAACTTGCCCACAGAAAACGCAACAATGAAAGAAAGAAAGATATCTATTTTTTCATAAAAGATCAACACACTTTGTCCAATTTTTTTGTCCAACTGCTATAAAGTAGGCCAACGCTAATGGCAAATAAAAGAGCTGCCATTCAACATGCATTCTAGTAGTGAATATTAACTGACTACTATGTGAAGGCAGTGTTCGTTGAACAAATAAAAGGATCTTTGCCTGCGTGACGCTTATATTTTGGTCACTTTACATTTTACTGGAGGAAATGTGAAGAATAGAATATCAGCAATATTAACAACATTATCCCACTAGAAGGTCTCCAGTGACTGATACTTTCAGACTCATGTCAATGACCCTATATGATCTTTATATTCCAAGGAGCATGGCAATGGATTTTAACATTTCCAAATTAAAAGGTAATGGTAAAGTAATGATAACCAACATAAAAATGACTCCCTGGAAACGAAAGCAACTCATTTCAAATGGCTTTGGAATGCCATTAGGACAGCACCTTTTTCTTTGTAATGCAAAAGTCTCACAATCCAGAGAGCAGGTCTTGTGAATTTTGTGAATTTTGATGAGAGGTAAGGCATTACAGAAAGACCCAAAAGTCATGCTCCAGATCCTGGCAATGTAGCTAGTAGGACAGACACAGAGTACATAGTTTTACTACTGATCACGGTGATTTAGAGATTGGAACCCATAGTTCTGTGAGATCAGGCATCATTTCAAGATAAAATTTACATTTTTAATAAATGCAAACTTTGGCTCAGCTAAACAAGGTACCTTGGGCTATATTTACTGTAGATAGATAAATTTGGCGTAATTAACCCTTGCACAGTCTAAACATACCACGTGCCAAAAATGATGTAAAGCACTGAATATGTGAGATAAAGTATGATGAATTCTATTGACAAATACAGGCAATAGCTTCCATTTAATTGAGAAGAAACCGTATACCTAGCACAAGTCTTTTTCTGTGCATTAACTTTTCACAATGCAACTATATGAAGTCATAGCCTATTTTATATGTAAATAAAAGTGTTTCCAAAGGTTAAGAAAGGGCACGGTGAGAGTGAGAAGCACAGTCTGGGTGGGCAGGACAATCTAGTTGTCTATCTGTGCTTTAAACTCCAAGAAACATCATCTCCCACACCACGGCATCTAACTCAGAGTCACATTTCAATTGCCAGCAAATGGAAGCCTCATAAACCCAAAATGTGAACGGCAATGAAGTTCATAGAGCACGCTTTGAGTGCACAGAGTATCTTTGCAAACATTATCTTTTTTTTTATTATACTTTAAGTTTTAGGGTACATGTGCACAACGTGGAGGTTTGTTACATATGTATATATGTGACATGTTGGTGTGCTGCACCCATTAACTCATCATTTAACATTAGGTATATCTCCTAATGCTATCCCTTCCCCTCCCCCCAAACATTATCTTTTAAGACTTTCACAATCACGCCATGAGATTATTCCCATATCAAAAAGTAGGAAATGAAAGCCTGGAAAGAAGTTATATTGACATTAAGCTGTTCTCAAACCCAAGTGTACAAATGATTTTTCTTGCAAAGAAATTCATATTCTACACAAAGTTCTATTTCAAAATGAATTCTGGAATTCAATTAAACACTCATCTGGAAAACGAGAGCTTAAGTGGAAATTCCTCACTGGTATTCAAGCAAATAAATTAAATAATGATATTAAACCTACATCTAATCTCTTATTATTACATATTGAAAGTTTGCTATACAGCTACCACTAAGTTATACATTTCCAGTGACACAAAAAATAAAATGAATTTTTTTCTATTGGTACTAGCACAAAAAAAAAAAAAAAAACCTACATAGACGGCAAAAAGGTCAATCTACTAATTTATCTTCTAATAACTTTCCACCCAGGAGCATTCCTCCCTCTCATAAGACAGTTGTTCTGTGCTTCTTTTTTTCACATTCTAATTGCCTCACATGAACCAAAAAAAGAATGTGGATCTAGGATCAATGCCTTTTGAAAAGTCATTTATTTCATTATATTATTTTTTCATATATCTGCATTATTGCATAGAATACCTGATTGGTCTTATGCTAAGTTTTGCATGTAACATTACCTCTGCAAGATGTTAATACGTCTCCTTCCAAAAATGTTTGAAAAATCTTGAGTAAAACATATTAAGTAAGTTCCTGTTTTATAGTTTTCCAGGAGTTTTACCATCCTTGGCCAATGACAAAATTCAAAGCAGAGATACAGTACACAACTTTTGTAAAACTTACCTATTTTTCTTGTAAGACTGTGGCTTTGTTTTGTTTTGTTTTGAACTTCTTTTCTGTGATGTGACATGAGACTGTGTGTTGAGTTAGGGGTGGGGACATACATTAACAGAGGTTTAAGAACTGCTTTGCTAAAGCAAGTTTGAGGAGAAAATGGGGAGACTAATACAAGATTTTCCTTTAAGCAGTGAGAGTTGAAGGGGCAGGTGGTTTTTGGAGAAAGAAGAGACCCATTCATGGCACAGGCTTCTTTATGTTTCTGCTCTGTGTGATACATAATGAGGATACAGACATTCACTTCCTCTATTTCCCACCCCTGGCCGGAGGTAACCCAAAGGTACCTGATAAAGACACAGCCTTATAGCTGTATCAAGTATCCCTGAGTGTGTTAGGACTGGAGAGGCCTGAGGAATAAAAAACATACATGCATTAAATGGAACAAATACAGAGAAGAAGAAAACTCAGACATGGTACATTAATTGTGTACCTTTCCTTACAACCCAGCACATCACAGGGTACATGACCTGCTTCCTTTTGACCTGCTTCCTTTATGTTCACTGCATGAACAGGGAAGGGGGTTGGGGTACACGTGGGAGATAATTGTGTTTACTATGTACCTGGTATTAATACATCTATAGAGACAATTGGAATGACTATACTGGAGAAACAGCAAGGGAAGAACTGAAAAGGCTAAAATAAATACTTGGTTCTCTAAAAAATACTAAAAAAGATTTCTCATGTCTGACAAATTATATTTTAGACTAATAGTAATAAGTGACCAAAACTAAGGTGATTTGATAAATATCATAAGGTATTTTATTGTGAAATTGATATCTATACGTATTGCTTATAAAGCTCAGTAATCTGTTCTTGAATTGAGAAATTACTGAGACAACATCAAAAGCTGTCATTTTTGTTTCTATGTTGTTGTTGTTATTGTTTGTGAGGTGAGAGCTTCTAAACTTTATGACTGTTTGAAAGGGGCCTATATAGACCTTGCCTGAATATTAAGTCATGTGAAATGATAAAAAGCTTTCTGATTTATTGGGTTAGAAAAAGAAAAAATTGAGAAATTGAGCATCATTAAAATTAAAGACCTTTGTTATTCAAACTGTGCTTAGAATGAAAAGAAAAGCCACAGGTTGGGAGAAAATCTTTTCAAAACCTATTCAAAACATTTTCAAAACATAACAGATAAATTAGTGGTATTTAAAGTATACAAAGAACTCGAAAATAAGAAAGAAAACAACTCATTTAAAAAATAGGCCAAAGGTCTAAATACAGCTGTCAAATAGGAATATTGAAGTTACTAGTCATGTATCATTAGGGAACTGCAAGTCACAGCAACCGTGAGATATTATTACATGACTATTAAAATGACCAATATCCAAAAGTCTGATAATACCAAAAGCTGGCAAATGTGAGGAGAAACAGGAACATTTATTCATTGCTAGTGAGAATGCAGAATAGTACAGCTACTTTGGGAGTCAGTTTGGCAGTTTCTTATAAAACTAAACATACTCCTACCGCACAACCCAGCAATTACATTCCCTGGTATTTACTTAAAGGATTTGAAAACTTACATGCACACAGAAACCTTCTTCCCATGAATGTTACAGGAGCCTTATTCATGATCACTAAAATCGAAATGTCCTTCAGGAAGTGAATGGAAAAATAAACTGTGGTATATCCAGGCAATGGAATATTATTCTGTCAAGCTACAGAAGACACACAGGAACCTTTAAATGCATATTGCCAAGTGAAAGAAGCCAGTCTGAAAAGTCTACATACTGTATGATTCAAATACATGACCTTCTGGAGTAAGGGAAACTATGGAGACAGTAAAGAGATCAGTGGCTATTAGGGATTTGGAGATTTGTGCAGTCTAAACATGTCATGTGCCAACAATGACGTAAAGATATGTGAGATAAAGTATGACGAATTCTATTGACAAACACATGCAATGGCTTCCATTTAACTGAGAAGAAACCATATACCTAGCACAAGTCTTTTTCTGTGCATTAACTTTTTGTAATACAACTATATGAAGTTATAGCCTATTTTATATATGAATAAAAGCATTTCCAATGGTTAAGAAAGGGCACAGTGAGAGTGAGAAGCACAGTCTGGATAGGTAGGACAATCTAGTTTTCTATCTGTGCTTTAAACTCCTATAACCATCATCTCAATCTACTAATTTATCTTCTACATAAATTAGTAGAGGAAGCGATGAATGGATGGAGCAAGGAAGAATTTTAGGAGAGTGAATCCCTTATTCTGTGTGACACTGTAGTGAGGATTATTTGTCATTACACATTTGACAAAACCTATAGAATTCATAAGACAAGGAGTAAACTCTAATATAAACTACATACTTTAGTCAATAATAATGTACCAATATTGACTTATCAACTATAACAAATGTACCACACTATTGCAAGATGTTAAAAATCGGGGAAATTGGGGTAGAGGCTGAGGATGACGTGTGAATGCTTATTCACTTCTTTCTACAAACCTAAAATTGCTTTTAAAAAGTCGATACAAATTAAAACAAGGCAGGGTTTTCATGCAATGGAAAAAAACACACAATTTTAGTAAGTGACTGATAATTATGCTTATGCCACTTTGCTAGATTACACTTCATTAATAAATATAGTTTCATTCTTTATGTTATAAAGCAGAATAAAGTCAGATATCTAGAGAAATTGATTTTAATGATTAGAGTAAAAGCATTTTCACCTCCAGTGTCAGAATGAGTTCAGAATCAGTCCATTTTATAGTTAAATCAATCATTGATTTTAAAAAATTATTGAGAAAAACATTAACTTCACTTTTTCCATCAAACTCAATGTCATGACAGCATTGTGAGTCATTTCAATCTAGGATTAAAACCTATTTCTGGACCCAGTGGACTTACTGTGATAGATTCTGAAAATGTAAGACGTTAAAGTCCAGTCTTTGATCTGCTGTCCTCTGCAGTTATCAAAAGGTCAGTTTATCCTGCTTCTTTTCTCTATTTTCATATATCTTTCACTTCAGCTTAATATTAGTATTAAGCTAAATTTCTTATTTTATTTTGATTGATAAAGGAAAACAGATTGTTTCAACACAGTTACTGAGAATAAGCAGCAAAAGGTACTTATAAAGTACACAAGAGAGCTATCAGATAAAAATTGGTTCAAAAAAAGATTTGGAAATTTTTATTGCATGAATGTTCAAACGGAAAGGAAAACTTTCTGGATTCTTTATCCACCACACATGACTAGCAGCACTAAAGTAGTGAATAATGTCCGTTCAATTGGTAGTTTTCATGTATTTCTGATATCAGAAATGGACTGTTAGTAACTAGTTTTAAAAGCAGAGCATTTTTGTGCATGGCATTCCCCTGAATTCCAAAGCCCAAACTTAACTTAGGCTAATTTCTCTCTGCTGGGAGCACCATTAATTTCTCATAGATAACATTTCATATATATGCGGCATTCTGATGATGTAAAGGAATTCACACATTATGGGCCTACAAGCCAAATTTAATCAATGGCTTGCTTCATATGGCTGAGAGCTAAAAATTGTTTTGACATTTTTGAAGTGTTTAAAGAAGGAGAAGGAAGGGGAGAAGAAGAATGAGTAGATGAAGGAGAGACAGAGACTACATATGGCCAGCAAAGCCTATAATATTTACTGTCTAGTTCTTTACAGAAAGAAGTTTTCCAATCTTGAACAAAACACACACATCTTTGTTATGCCAAAAAAGGACTACAATAAGTCTTCACTTAACATCATCGACAGGTGCTTGAAAACTGGTCATAGGTATATAGATTTATGGTCACGTGATGTTTTGATACACGCATACGGGGGGATAAATTGGGGATGGTAATTGGTACAAAAATACAGTAAGCGAAACCGATTTTACCATAGGTTGACATCAAAAGAGTTCAGCTTCTATGGCTTTCGGTAACTAAAACGTCAACAAACTTGTAAATAAAGATCAAAACACTTCTAATATTAAATGCTGAAATAAATTTCAGCTATTCATACATTTAAGATCAATAAAAGCTAGTAAAATCATTATTTACCTACTTAATTCAGTTTAGGTTTGCAGTTGACCGCAGCCTATCCTGTCAGCTCAGGACGCAATGTGGGAACCAGCCCTGGACAGGACGCCGTCGCATTGCATGTGCACTCAAACATACCCACAGTTACTCAGACTGGGACCACATAGACACGTCAATCAACCTCACATGCACAGCCTTGGGAAGTGAGAGGAAACTGGAGCATCCAGAGAATATCCATGCAGACATGGGGAGAATACATAAGCTCTACACAGACAGTGAATCCCAATTGGAATCAATTTGTTTTTTCTCATTAACATTATAATGAAATGACATTGAATGAAACGTCGTTATTCGAAGACCTGTTGTACTCAGTTCTAAACATTTCAGAATTAAGAGATCTACACACATCCTCTTCTATATAATGGAGTGGGTCTCTTAAAATTTCCTGGCAACATACTCTTAGCCTGCCTAGGAAACACTTTAGAATAGAACTGCAGTATAATAAATTTTCATATTCTATTTATATCTTCCTATTTCTCCCTCTACTTATTAAGGTATAGTCTTGTATATGTAATCCTTCAGTTCCTGAACAAGGTGAACATACGATCTCATGATGTGTGTTTTAATTTCTTAACTTTGTAGAGATTGGGAATGTGAGGATGATGGAAAGGAAAGAAAGGAACTCAGCAGCTATAAAAGAAATCTGACCTTTAATTCTTTTATTGAGTTTGTTTGTTTTATTTTTCCTTCCTTTGCACAAATGAGAGCTTCTAGCTTTACAAAGGGTACCACCAATTTTAGGACAAAAATTTGTATTTGTGGGATAACACAAGTTGGAGACACAATGATTTAGAGATTGCATATCAATTTTATCAAATAAATGTGATAAAGTAGGTGATATGCACACACACACACACACAGACACACGTAGTGACAAAAACCTTGACACAGATACCCAGATGGCACTTAACGTACTTTCAGCCTTAAATTCTTTCTCAAGGACAAGCCATTTGTTTGCAAATGATTTAGCATTCAAAAATGATTAAACACGAGAAAAAATGCATTGCACATAAAGTTCAGATTACAAATGAATTAAAGTCATACTAATATAACTATAATTTATAATGAATTCAAATAGCTTTCAGAAGGGTCATCTGTGGCATGTGAAGAGCAATCTGAATTGATTTTTCTGGAAACTGGTCACAGCCATGTTTTCTAGACTAGTGAGTGAGTGCTCATACAGCACCATGTGTGTTCAACAACACATAAAGTTGGATGACAAAATCTACTTTTAGTGAGAAGGTAGCTATTTCCAGGGGCACCAACAGTAATGTCAGTTTTGAGTCTTGGGTTTGCTTTTGTTTGTTTACAAGGCAATGTAATGTTTAAGGAAAAAAAAAATTCTACCAATCCATGTTGAGTGAACATTTCAATCCATGTAAAGGCAAAAGTCAGCTTCCACCATGCCATGCAAACCTTATAGTACATGACATGTTAAATCGGTAACCTCGAAAGGGACTTCTGAGAAGCTATGAGTAAAAGGCACACACAAAATACCTCTGAGATAAATTCACAAATGAAACGGAAAAGGATATCTGTGTACATCCAAGAAGAATAGTAATTATCAGAAAACAAGAACACTTCTAAATTGAAAGAATCCCTAAAGTAAAAGAAGACCAAAGAAAAAGAAATAAAGATGAGAAATGAGATGAGGCGAAAATGGTGAGCGACGAGGAGACATACTGAGAAAAAAAGTAGCTAAAGTTAGTGTGTTATTATTTCAGCAAAATGAAGTATATCAATAGTGAGAAATATGACTTGAAATAGATTCAGTACCTCAAGCAGAAACATAAACAAATAACATCTGGGTTTTTCTTTTGATAACCAGTATTTTAAATACAAAAATCTAAAAATTTTATCTTTGTGTAAGAGTTACACATTTATCATACCAATCAATAACAAAAAGGCGCTATAAATACTTTATGGAAATAAATGTCCTAGCAGATGTTAACCAGACATCAGTCTTCACCGGTAAGGATTAGATTTGAAGGTGTTTGCAGATAATTAAAACTTGTTTTTATAAGATAACTTAGCAGCTAAGTAGTATAATGAAAATGGGATATTCAAATTATAAGATATAAAATATTAAAGATAGAAGAACATGTTTATTTTTTCAATATAAATATTGTTACAGCTCAGAGAAACAGTATGAAATCTCAGGGCTCATGGAAGACCACATTCTAGAGATAGTGATTGACAGGTGTGGTAATTCCCCTACAGCGTGGTGCCTGTTGTCATGAAGTAGCATGTCTCCTACAGGGTACTACCAGCAGGTTCAAGTAGGAAGAGCCAATAGTCCATGTGAGAAACCCCGGAAGGCTAAAGATAGAAGGAAATATTTGTGCCACGTTGAAGAGCAATTTCACCAGGTGAATTGGCATGTGGCTAGGGTACAACTTCCCATACATATATAAATAATGAAACACACAAAAAATTATCAGAAAAGTATTTTATTATTATTAGAGTCATGATTAGCACTCTCCTCATCAGGAAAGTTTTATGTTTTTTTCTAGCCCTACTCTATACTTTTTAAACACAGTCTCCAATTTTGAAAATAAAAGTTTCTTATTTTTAATTCAAATCTCAATTAAAATAAAACAAAAACCGAAAATGTAGAAGTTGCTTATTTTGACCATCTATATATCATACACAACAAAAAGACTGATAAAATTCCACTAAACACAACAGCTAGATCCGTATTCCCGTTACTGCTTAAGCCCATTCCAATAAGGATTTTGTACCAAATCTGCCCTTGCCAAGGCTACCTGGGGCCTTCATTTTATTATTTGCAATGGACAATTTTAACTTCACATCCATGTTGGCTTCCTTACATCCTAGATGCACATACAGCCAGATTTTTTCCCATCAGATGTGATTTGATCTTCCAACTTCGGAATGCCTTGATGACCTCCTCTTTATCTAAAGATCACTTTAAAAAGCCTGAAGTATTTGGCTCTTCCCTAAATCCTTGGCCAGACGTAATGTCATCCTCCCATTGGCTTTCTTTGTCCAAACTACATTAGCCTTATCTCAGATCTTCAAACAAGTTATATTTCCTGCCTAAGATCTTTCTATGAGTGAATGAAAGGTGTGACGAAGATAGTTCCTCTTTGCCGCCAAAGGTTTCATTGATCACGCTGATAATGAATTTACTGTTATTTTAATCTCTTACTGTTATACTCAGGCTTAAATTCTCTACCCTACACACTTCAGTTGACATAATTTTAATTTCCACTATGATG
The DNA here is from genome assembly GCF_028878055.3 of Symphalangus syndactylus. Classification (NCBI taxonomy): domain Eukaryota; kingdom Metazoa; phylum Chordata; class Mammalia; order Primates; family Hylobatidae; genus Symphalangus; species Symphalangus syndactylus. Next base: position 376,022 of record NC_072428.2, read on the forward strand.
CTTCTCTCTCTTCTATCAACACTCTCTCCTCACAGGGTTTCATCCAGATCAGGAGTCAGCAACATTTTTGACAAAGAGCCAGATAGTAAATATTGCAGGCTTTGTGTTGCCAAGAGGCAAATTTATGGAACTTTCCCTGCTGAAAAATTTCCCTGTATTTTACATTTTAGACTTATAAATGCCACACGTACTTATAACTCATGAGCCATACAAAAACAGGCGGCAGACCAGATCTGGCTCATGGGCTATAATAGTTTTCCAACCCCTCACCTAGATGCATGACTTCAGGCATGATCTATAGGCTACGATGATCTCACATCTCTAGCCAAGTCAACTTGTCAGTGCCTACTTGATGTCTCCACTTGGATTCTAACTAGCGTCTTAATTTAAGATTAAAAAATGTAAAATCAATCACAAATACGCACCTACCCACACCTCTGTCACTTGCAAACTGCCTCATGTCATCAAGACTTTGCCATATCACTAAAAGTGACCATAATCCCCCATGTCCCTAAATCCAAATACCTTGATATAATTCTTGCTCAGTAAATTCAATCATCTTCAAATCAACTTCCAATCTCAGCTGATTTTCTCCAACTTTATTGCTACACTCATAATCCCAACTACCATCATCCTTCAACTGGACAGGTGCAATAGTCAGCTAAATGAACCCCCTTCCTTCACTATTGTACCCTTCCACAATAGTACACCCTCCTAAGAGCTAACCTCATCGTATCACACATCCATCATACACTTTTCAATGTAGTTAATTTATATTCACACTTTAATATAAGATCTAGATTTGGTCCCTGAGAACACTCATGTAATCTCTCTCCATGCTCTTCCTTCATGGACATTCCAGCCAAACCGGCCTTCTTTTCTTTGTAAGAAACTATCAAGCTTTCTCTTTAAATTACAGAATCTTTATATCTGCCCTTCTTTCTGCTCAGAGCACCCCAGATCTTCAAAGTACCTTCCTATTTGTCTTCACTCAACTCTCAAATGAAATATTACCTCCTCAGAGAGAAAAATGCTCTGAAATACCTACAGCCAGATCAGTGCCTTCCTCCTTGCCAGTTTTACTCAGCCATGTTATCACATGTAATCTTCTTCGTAGTAGTGTACCTTATAGCCCTTCACACCATTGCTTTGTTTAGGTATTCGTATGTCTTCGTCCTCTTTCCCTCCTCACTACAGTATAGCCAATTGTGTCTTCACCTTCTTCACTGCTATATCCCCTACTGCCTGGTAGGCTTTCTATAAACAGCCATTTATTGACTTATTGACTACATGTATATGCTAATCCTTTTTACTAATTTTTGTTACACTATATATTTCTCTTCTCCCTCTCTTTGCTTCCCTCTTCTCATGCCCCTTGATGCTTCCTACTCAATATTAACATGGACATCATTTTGTGTCTTCAGCATTTCTCTTTTCATTATATTATGATAGGTTAATTTTCCTAAGAAAACACTATTTTGACAAAAGCAAAGCATTAAAGTAAAGCAGCATAGGATCAATTTTTTCCTATTGAAAAGGAAACACCATCTTTCCGAGAAGACAATTCCACCAGGAAACAAAACAAACAAACACATTTCCGGTAAGTCCTAGTTCCCAAGACTTGAAGCCAGTATGTTTTTCCACTTTCAAGTATCCTTGACTGTACAGATAAAAGGTATCCACTTAGAGATATTAACTCATTACCACTGCCTAAATTTGGCTTCCAGAAACACAACTTAATATGACATCAATAGATGTGATAATAATTTGAAAGTAGCTTTATCAAAATCACCCAACAGATCAAGTTACTTTCCTAATTAGCATCTTCAGTTAAATACATAAATCTGATGAATAATAAGTTATGCATTATGCTAAATTGCATTGGCTCACTATCCTAGAATGCTTTCAAATTAATTAAAAATGAGATATTCAGTGATGAGAAATATAAAAAGATAAAAACCTATTTCAATCAGTTTAAATTAGAATTTAACATTTCTTCAATACACTATTTTGTAGTCAATTGCAAGAGTAATAAAGCAAAATTATTGAGTCTTTAATAGTGACCGTTCAAAATTCATAATGAATTATTGAAAAGAAAACTAAGGTCCCTAGCAACTTTCCACCTCACTTCAAAGCACAGCCAAGGTCATTACAACAGGAAGTAAGACTCCACACAATTCCCACTTCTTCACCTCTATTCTGTTACTTCTGGAATCTTCTACTACTCCAAATTGTGTGTTTGCTCCAGACTCAGCAGTTCTCACCACCTTGTTCTTCCAATTACCATCTTCTCTGTGCGGCCCTTCTTGACTACCCAGTTAAAAGTTACCCTTTGAAAATTATCTGATCCCCATCCAGGATTACTTTTCACCATCTAACTTACGATACTTTGCATATTTATGTGGCTCATTGTCTGTTATCTGTCTCCCTAAGTTAGAATGCGAGCTTCATGATGGCAGAGTTTCGGTCAATTTCCTTCACTCAATAATTCCTGAACCAAAGTAAACATTTCATAAGTATTTTTTGAATATATAAATATATAGTCCGAATTATCAAGGAGCTTATAAATAAATAAAGACACATCCCAGCATATAGTGCAGTTTGAGAAATATCGATAGTGTGGTATAGGAGGAGGTATGTAAACTATGAGAAGCAACAGTTAAATAAGAAGCAATCCAGAAAGACACACAGTGTGGGTGACATCTGAGTTAAAGGACAGAAGGTAAGAAGATAACCAGATGGAGAGAAGAGAGGAAGATCTTACAAACAAGCATCAGAAGTTACCATAAGAAAAGCAAGTACAAAATCATCATAAGAAAAACAATTGCATCCCAGTTATTATCACAAACATGATTAACTATGAAAACCCAGAACAGTTCATGCTTTGATAATGCGAAAGTTGATACGTAGATTAAGATGTGATATAACAATCTGCAAATCTTAGTGCTTCCTAACTTTTGAGAAAACCTTTTTAGGCAAGATATGATGATTTAAGGAAGAAAAGTTGCTGATGGATGAGGCACGTCCCTTAAAGACAAACACTATGAAGACTGCGTACAGCCTTTATAATGGAAAGGTGCCAGGTTTTTTTTTCAAGTACTTGGAATCTCAGTTGGCAACTTTGAAATTCATGTGTAATTCATGAGTTTTTTAAAAGAAATGTAATAAGTAACACAAGTGATTCTAGAGCTTGTCTTTAGGCTGAGGTAGATATTGGCATTATAAGTTGAAGTGTTAGAAAGGAACAATAAGAATTAAGAATAAGCAGTAATTTCTGCCAAGATCTGTGACACCCAGTCTCACACATAAGGCTTTTTGGAATCTCTTGGTTTCCAAGGTTCAGGCTCTCATACTTTAGTTTGTACATAAAGGACTTAAGTTATTCTTAAAGCACAGTTTTAGCACTTCACACCAGGAGATGGTTATGAGACTGATCACAGGATAATGTGAAATAGAATGTGTGCCTCCTTGTGAAGGAACCTCGTTCCTTCTGCCGTTCTATTCCTACGTTTCTGGCAGGAAAGTCCTAGAAAAAAATTCATATATAGATTAACTTTAAACAATTTACATTATATTTTACTGTTATTAGCTTCTAGAATATCTTAGCTTAGGCTGGCCCTGGTGGCTCACACTTGAAATCCCAGCACTTTGGGAGGCTGAAGTGGGTGGATCACTTGAAGTCCGGAGTTTGAGACTAGCTTAGCCAACATGGTCAAACCTAGTCTCTACTAAAAATCCAAAAATTAGCCGGGTGTGGTGATGCGTACCTGTAATCCCAGCTACACGGGAGGCTGAGGCAGGAGAACCATTGAGCCCGGGAGGTGGAGGCCACAGTGAGCCAAGATTGTGTCACTGCACTCCACCTGGGAAACAGAGCAAGACTCTGTCTCAGAAAAACAAAAAACAAACAAACAAACAAAGAGTATCTTAGCTTATATATTTCTCACATCTGATCCTACCACTTTACTTCTTTTTTCCTGTTTATACCAATTATTTCTATTCCTCTTTACATACAGACAGAAAGATAAGACTAAAATGTGTCATAGACAATGACATCTAGTAAATTGATGTATTCTTCATGTTTAATTCCACAACAGATTTCAAATACAACCAAAATCTCCAAATAAAATCTTAATTCTAAATTGTGTGCTTGTACAGTCTTCAAATATGTTCAAATAGAACATCAAAGCTCAATAAAAATAGTTATATCACTTGGGATGGTGTTTAAAATATTTTTTCCTAAATAAATTCAGCTTCAGAAGATGAGAAAACCTTCATTAGGAGATGTTTTAAAGAACAAATTAAGTTAAATGTGAAGGAAATCATATTTTATTAGGTTGAATAGTAAGATTTATTTATTACTATTGTGAATTAATGCCATCCAAATATTGAGTGATGTAATTCAATTTAGTAAAAGAAAAAGGGCTAAATTATCAACTTCCTTCCTTATAAAAATGTAATATGCTATAACTTGCATTTTTTCCAAGGCAATGACCCTGATGATCAGAGAGGTTAAAACCTAAAAACATTTAAAATCATCTAATCTAAATTATAAAAAAGAAATCCCTTTCTTCAGAAAAAATATTTTTTTAAGGAAGCACTCAAAAACAAATCTCTACTAGTAGATATACAGCATACACATCTCTTACTATCTCCCATGCAGACTGCATAAAATGGCTTGCTGGCTACTTTTAAGAAAACAACATTCAGATGTCTGGAAAGTATCTGAAATGCATGATTAATCTACACAGATAATTTTCTCAAGAAACCAAATTTTGAAGACAAGTAATTCAAAAGTCTATTGTCTTTAAAGTAAATCCGCTGGTATTCTTAAACTGCTGTAATCCTTTCTCTGTTTACCTTATAGTGTGCACCTCTCAAGCTAAGGGAATGCATGTCTTCTCCAAGAATAGCTGACTTCTTTTGTAGGAAAAAGCTGTTGGAAATGACTGTTAGGATTTCAAATGTTTGGGAGTGTGTATTCATGTGGGTTTTATGTGTTGAATATTTTCATTTATAATTTTAAGATGCTTAAATCAAAAACTAAAATGACCTATGTAACATAATTCTGCCATAGGATAAATTAAATTCAATTAAATGTTCCCATACAAATTATTATCTACCACAATGTAAAAATATTTATATATCACAAAGACGTAATAAACACTGACTTCCATTATACAGCAGAGTTCAATTTCACTACTACTTAGCTTGATGATATTTTAAGGTCATGTCTCTTGGAATACACATTCAATATTCATTGCCAAATGTCACATTCAATATTCATTGCCAAATGTCTGAGCTCGCCTCTCTTGAAGCAATATTCAATTATCAAATGAAAATAATTTACCAAGCAACCTCACAAAACACAAACTCTAGGTAGCATCAAGGTTTTTCAAAGTGATTATTCCTTACTGGTCACGATCCTAAGATATTAAAACTCATAGATCACATGATCTGAGATTTTCTAATTGAAAAGCCATAGCTATAAACCTTTCATTCAAAGTCGGATACTACCTTCAGCTGTCAAAAGAATTATGCAATCACTTAAACTTCTGGAATGAAAGAGAAAATGAAGGGAACAATAAAAGTAACTTTGAAATGCACTGAGAAATGAATATAAGGAACCAAATGGAGGCAAAGACAGAGAGAGAGAGAGAGAGGGCTGTTTATCTAACCTTCCCTTCTTGAGTGGGTTTTCTCTGATATCTCTAGAGAACAATTGGATGTGTAACAATGAAATACAAAACACAAGATATTGTCTTCCTATAATTACTTGTAATGATTCCAAGATGGCATAATTTGGGAACCTGCTAAATAGGACAACAAAGTGATCTGCTTTTCCAAAATTTTGCCCCTTACCTTCTATATTATTTCATGGTGAAGATCAATAAAACTGAAAATTGGAATTGCCAGATATTATCAGATTTTATTTTTTGAATGCTTAACAGCTGACTCAAAATCTGGTCATAAAAATGGAAGTTAAATTAAATTGTCCTCAAAATTTAAGTTTGCTACATTTGTAAGAACCACTTGCTTCTTCAAAATCTCAAACTTTCTCATATCGAGCAGCAAATTGAAATGAGGAATTTAAGCATGTAAATTCATCGTGGAAACCAAATTGATTAAAATTTTCTGTGTATTCATGATAATGTTTAAAATTTTTGCTACATTTAAACCCTAAGTTAGTTACAAAAACTCTAAAATTATGCTTGTTTAAAAACTTGGGCTAACTTGCTTTTGAAAACATACTGACATATTCGTTCCATTCTTCTTATAATTATTTTTTTGTCACTCCCAACAGCACACCATTGTATATATCCCCAAAATAGCACTTCTTTGTTAAAGCCATTAAGATAGAAATATTTTTGAGCCAGGTGCAATGGCTCATGCCTGTAATCTCAGTACTTTGGGAGGCCTAGGTTAGAGGACTGCTTGAGGATAGGAGTTTGTGACCTGCCTGGGCAACATAGCAAGACCCAGTCTTTACAAATGAAATGAAAATAAAATATAAAATAAACTGGCTGGGCATAGTAGTGCACACCTGTGGTCACAGCTACCAGAAGGCTGAGATGAGAGGACTATATGAACCCAGGAGTTTGGGGCTGTGAATGAGCTATGACTGCACCACTGCACTTCAGCCAGAACTATGGGTTGGTGAGTCAGAAATAAGTTCTCAGTTCTGAATATAATAACTGCTCCTGGCACTCCCCAGAATGAGCTGGGTTTTCTTTTGCCTCTCTATAGTCCCTCTTCCTCAGGAAATACCCCCATGGTTCTGCCTGCTGTGCTATTAATTACACCAATGCTTATTATATGTCAGTTCAGTTTTATCTAGATTCTCCCAAAGTCAGTGCTGAACTTAGTTGTTTGAAAATGTATATATTGTAATAGTTACCAAAAAGACAAAATACAGCTAGATATTTATGCTATTTGTTTTATTTCCATCGTAGGTATATTTCCTTTTAAAATTCATGAATATCTTTCTCTAAGGATTGTCTCCGTTTCCAGATGTTAAGCACTTTCTCATGCACACACCACCTAAGCAGCAAAGACACAGAGTCCACGTCAGGGAATGTCACATTCAGGATAAGCACCTATTATTCTGTAATTCAGAAGTAGGAAAATGGATGTCCTCAAGCAGACGCTTTTCTTGACAGATACAAAAAATTGACAAGGATCATTGACTTACTTCCAACTCACCATTCATCCCTTTTCTCTTATTTTGACCCTAAGGGTCCAAGACGGATAATGGCCCTACATTCTTATTTGGAATTCAGATTTCAGACTGCATTTCTTCTACCATTGTTTATAAGTAGTGGTTGCACACAGTTGCGATAATACTATGACATTAATCTACATTCCTCGTTAAATCGATTTTTGCCTTCCATTTTCTGAGCTTAGCTACAATTTCTCACATGGTTTCTCTAGGAAGATTCCCCAATGACTGAAACATTTAGAACATGGTCCATTCATAAATATGACATTGGGATTCCCCAAAGACTGAAACATTTAGAACATGGTCCATTCATAAATAAGACATTGGGATTCCCCAACGACTGAAACATTTAGAACATGGTCCATTCATAAATATGACATTGGGATTCCCCAATGACAGAAACTTTTAGAACATGGTCCATTCATAAATATGACATTGGGATTCCTCAATGACTGAAACATTTAGAACATGGTCCATTCATAAATATGACATTGGGATTCCCCAATGACTGAAACATTTAGAACATGGTCTATTCATAAATATGAAGAGCTTGTGTAGAAACTATAATTTACTTATCCTATTATGCTTAAGAAATTATGTGAAATAATGTGAAAATAATCTTATAATATTTGCATGCATATTTGCTGCAAGAGTCATAATTCATTGATACTTAATCATAATCTTGGATATGGTGGGTCCCAATAACCAGTATTTCATGCAAGACTGTAAACTTAATAGAGAGAAAACCTTATTTATAAATTTTCATGTGTTCTTTTCTTGACAATAAGGAGCTGTGAGATTTGTATTTTAAAAGATACTTAGTAATAAAAACTTTAATTTTTAAAACTTTTAATTTTAAATTCTGCTTAATTGCATAAAAGTTAAAAGGTAATATTTAATATTTAATGAGGCTTATTGAGCTAAATGATGATATGCAGCTTGGGTTATACTTGCAATTATAAGATTTGCTCATTATACCTAAGCAATCTCCTTCACTCAATCTAGCTACCACAAAGGAAGCAAAATTCCCTGAATCATAATATCAAAGCATTCCATTATGTTTTCTATTAAGTTGTTTTGTTCTTTGAATCATTGTCTATTTTAATTTATCCTTTTAGAAAGAAAACAAATTACTTAATTTGCATTTCCCACTAGAAGCTTCACTACAGCTAGACTTGGAATTGATTTCAGGCCATTTTTTAATAAATGATTGTCCCTAGTGAAAGATAGAATACTTGAGCCATCAATATTGAGTAAATAAAAGGGTTTGGGTAAATAAGAGAGAAGATACCTATTTTTCTCAAATATTTTAAATATCTAATAACCTATTCCTCATCTAAAACAAGCCACAATTACTGGAAATGATGGTCAGAGGAAGGTTTTAGCAACCCTGTGTAATACTACATGTCATGTTGGATCGCTATTACAGAGAAACAGTTGTCATGCTGCATTTTAGTAATTCTACACATTACCAGAGAAATAGACAACTCTTATAGCCACAGAAATCCAACGTAGCTACTGTCTACATATTCTTGTTTCAGACCTTTGGTGAAAAAAACTACTATGTGTATTGAATATATTTTACATTAGTTTTATCACAAAAAAGAAAAATGAGAATTCTATTAGATGCAAATACAAATTCTGAATGACAGGAAAGAAAAATTAAAATCAAAGCTGATCTTAATTAACAAAATGTATTATCTGCTTACATGTATATACAACTGTTCATATAAAGGCACAGATGCATTTGTGGTTTTGAAAAATATCTATTTCATTTCAAAACTTCATTGAACAATATTACATATGGCAAGAAAACTGCTTTTTTTGAAGGATCTTTTAAAAAGTGTTAAACTTTATTAGATACTTCAAACTAGCAAAGCTCAACTTCATCACAATTATATAATAACACTGCACACTTTCAATTTTATCTGGAGAAATATACCTATCCCTTGAAATAACTCTGTAAACTTCCTGCTCACAGATTTCATTTCAAGCCTTGAAAATGCAGGAAATCAATGCCGAATATACGTGCCCCGAAAGGAAAAGAAAATTTCAGCGATGTCAGGATGTTTTATCACATAAAATACAGAATTGCAATTTGTATCTGAGCAGGCAACACACCTCCAAAAATAATACAATACTTATCACAAAATACATTCACAGATACTAGATTTGGCACAAACCACTCCATACAGCTATTGATGAAATCAGTATTGAAAGCCTTATTACAAAATCTATGGCCTTTTTCTACGCTCCAACAGACATTTCAGGATGCCACAACCTTGCAGCTCCACTCTCTCATTAATTTCCCCTAAATACACTTGGCAGAAGAATGAGAAACGTCACATTTTTCATTTAATTTCTAAAGAACATCGCATCCTTTAAGAATAGGTTCTTGAAATTTTAAAATGTAAAACATAAAAACCCTAAAGAGACAAACATCCAAAAACATAAAAACCCTAAACAGACAAACGTCCAAAAACTTTTCTTCAAAATCACGACAACTTTATATGCTACGTGTTCTTGTAAAATACCACACACACAAACTCACAGGCACACCCACCCACCCAAAACCCACACACACGCATATTTATGGCCTCGTAACACCTCACATATATATACATATCACCAACTACAACAGAGACACACGCATATATATGGCTTCATAAAACCTCACATATATATACATATCATCAATTACAACAGAGAAAAGCCAATTTCAGAAAGATGGCTTCAATTTTGATGCATTTACTCACACCTAATTCTATTTCAATTTAACTGGTGCAGAGATACTACAATACCCTGTAACAAAAACCTGACGGAAGATTGTAACAAATTGCTTAAACATCAAACCAAAGACTCAACATAATTTCATCACAAAGTGAAATTCGCATCCAACTCGCAAAGAATTAGAAAATCCTTGCACTTACCTTGGCCTTGTCCATTCCCCAGATGACCCCAAAAGACCACCGTCATCATCAACAGCCCCGGAGCCCACGTCCACATCCTTCTAGTGACACGCTCATGTCTTCTGGCCATTGCATCTTAAACTCTGCATATTCAGTGGGGTGGATGTGAAAGTACAATAAATTACATTCTTAGAGAAATACACTATGACTCAAATCCCATATCTAATATGCACTGTGCATTTCTGAATTATCCTGCCTACAAGGAGGTATATTTGAAAATCATGCTTCCCTTTAGGGTTGTCATATTGATGATTAATATGAAAGCTCATTCATTTTTAATCTTTAAGCATTCATCTGAATTACATTTTTAATATCATTTTCCAAAACAGGCCACTTAACCTATGAATGTTAAAAAGTACTCCGGATATACATATTGGAGTTCAGTCAAGCAAAAGCATGGTGTATGGACACTACTTAAGTATAACTTGATATTTAGGCAAATTGATGAATTTAACATACCATGTAATCTCTACATATATACAAAAGGACTTTTCAACACATTTATGTAAGTTTTGCATAAATACCCTTGAAAATATTCTCAAGTTTTAAGTGGTATTCTAATTATGTCAGTAATTTTAACTGAATAAAGAGATGCATCATGTGCAAAAACTAATCTTGTTTACTTAAAATTGAGAGTAAAATTAATTATAGAAGGTACAAAACACTTGTAATTTTGATTTCAGATATATGACCCACAGGAACCTTCATATATACAAATATTATACACATATATGCAATGTATATTTGAATGTTCATTTTGAAACTGCTTTTCATACTGATACATGAAAATACTTAAATGTCCACCAAAGCAAGGTTATTTATTCATACATTTGAATGATATACAGTAGCTCAAAAGAATAAACTTGAGTTGCATGTACTAATATGGATAAGTGTCCAAAATGAATAGTGAAGCAAAATTAGCAAATTTAATAATGATAAGTTCAAAACTACACCTTTCATATGTAAACATGTGCAATAGTTAAAACTATACATTTTATGTTGCATAAATATATAATACAGTATAATAACGCATAAGAATGATAAACACCTTCAAGACCAAAGTTAGGAAATTACAAGACTACAATTTAGATGGTTACTAGGTGGAATTTTAAATCAGAGGTTACTCCTAAATCCCAATTTTTCCACAGTTGACAAAATACGGAGTTAAGAAAAATAAACTTAATGATTTCCAGAATGAATGCTTTATTCAAAATGCTACGTAATTACAATTCTAATAAACTTGCAAGGGAATCCAGTCACCCAGAAATTTTTTATGCCTTTCTCCTACATCACGAAAGGGGAAGATTTAATTACCAACTTTGCATTACTTAACGTCAGACACATAGTATCAGAGCTAAAGAGAAATTTAAGAAACACCTAACTCAACCTCTCTATTTTAAATGACCAAATGAGTTGAGAAGGTTACAATGGCATTTCTAAGTTCATATGTAAAAACAGAATTTTGATGACAATGGCAGTTTAAGTACTAATAAACACTCCTTGAAAAGTTACTGTAATCCAGGTTATTTTACTGTGCTAAATGCCTTACATTCTTTACCCAATTCAGTTTCCACAGAAATCCTATGAACAAAGCACTTCCAAAATTTACCACTTCACAGCTAAGAAAACAAGGCTTAGAGAAATGCTACACGATCCCCTAGTCATGAGGTTAGTAGGTACCACTGTGGAGACTGAGGCAAAACAGGACGATTTCAAAGCCTATGCTCTGAACAAGTAAACACTAAGCAGGAATTTAGTTCTAGATCTCCCAGTTGTAGTCCAATAATCAGCCAAAAAATGGTGCTGAGAAGAGGGGAAAGAAAGATGTCTTGTATATGGAGCCTCATATATTTGATCCCAAATAAATCTTCAAATTGAAAATCATTAGAGCACAAGGCAATAGAATTATTAGTTTGTTTCTAAAATCATCAACCTTTCCCAAGTTGAACATACAAGTATATTTTATCATACATATACTATATGTGTGTATAACGTGTGTTTATCTAAGTATTCCTGTGGTTTATATATCTGGATTTGGAATTACAAGTGTTTTGTGGTTTATTATTTATTTATTATTATACTTTGAGTTTGGGGGTACATGTGCACAACGTGCAGGTTTGTTACATATGTATCCATGTGCCATGTTGGTGTGCTGCACCCATTAACTCGTCATTTAGCATTAGGTGTATCTCCTAATGCTGTCCCTGCCCCCTCCCCCCACCCCACAACAGTCCCCAGACTGTGATGTTCCCCTTCCTGTGTCCACGTGTTCTCATTGTCTCCCTCTGTTGCTCTGGCTGGAGTCAGTGGTGTGATCATAGCTCACTGCAGACTCCAAGTCCTAGGCTCAAGCGATACTTTTGCCTCAGCCTCTCAAGTAGCTCGGACTACAGGCACGCACCACCATCCCCGGCTAATTGTTTTACAGAGATGGGGTCCCACCGTGTTGCTTGACTGGTCTCAGCCTCCTTAAGTCAAGGGATCCTCCCACCTGGACTTCCGAAAGCACTGAGATTACAGGTGTCAGCCACCTTGCGTTTTTTGATTTCTTCAATTAATTTTACTTATACACTTGATTACACAAGATTAATTTTGTGTACATAATGAATCTCTTTTGAGGTTTAAGTTACTGATTAATTAGAGTACCACTTAACAAGCGTGTCATCCCAGCACTTTGGGAGGCTGAGGTGGGCGGCTCACCTGAGGTCAGGCATGAGCCACCGTGCCCGGCTTACACACATTCTTTTCACTCCTGCTTTCAGATCTCTATTCCCTTCTAATTCCAGTGGAACCACTTTCACTTAGTATCAAAATATCCAGATCCACTCATCAAAGTGTAAATAATCCTTCAGCAAATTACCTTTGCAAATCTACTTTTATGTAATATTTCCTTAACTTCTTCTTACCTACATCCAGTAGTCATTTTACAAGGCAGAATATTTTCTATTTTATATAGAACTGAGGCAGTATTTGAAAAAAATCTCAAAACACTCTTCAGGAAGGACTGGCATCTAAAACACCAGTTCCAATATATATTTTAGTAACATTTTAAAGGACAGATGCTTTTCAAAATGTTATTATAATTTAAAAAAATGTAACCTTCCTCTCTGAGTTCATGTTTATGGAAAACTAATATTTCATAAATGCCAAGTTACTATGATGTATTGTCTAAATGCTGCCCCTGACATTCTATAAATGTAAAAATCATAACCTTCTAACTAACTTTGGTATTAGTCAACAACTGTGCTGATGAAAAGTAAAATCAATTCATTTAAAAAAAATTTTCCATGAAAAAAAAAACAAGTAACTTGTAAGTAGTAGCGTAGATGAACCAAAAAATAAAGTAACATTAACCAGAAAGACATGCCATGGATTTCTCTAATCTTTTTTTGGAACACACTTTTCATGCATATGAAAATAAAAATTAAATATAAAATGCCTACTTTATGTATGTACTTTTACTTGTGTCTATTGTTCTTTAAAGGTTAAAATAACTCCTAAAGCCTGCATAGCTGAGCCCATTGTGCTCTTCTGCCCATAAAATAGATTGGATGTGCAGTGAAAGAGGTATAACTTAGGCTTTCAGATTAGTTATGACGATGGAAACACAATTCTATTCAATAGTGTTCATGTTGGTCTTTGAAATGTTTAAGGTCACAAGGCAAAAGAGAACAGACTTTAAGAATGTTCGTGTATTACTTCTCGTCTTACCCAATAGCTAGATTAGTTCAATAAGGCCAGTGTTTTGGAGTAAACAGCATTGTGAAATGTGTCGCGGAGTCCGGAGGCTCCACCACCTACCTCCAGGTAGTTGTTCTGTCCGGTGGAGCCTAGACTAATACCTTAGGAGATGCATTACATCTACAGGTACCAACTAGGAAGGGTAGTCTTGAATTAAATGGCTTTAGACACGTTATAAGAGCAAATCGAAGCTTCCAGGTATTAGAACCACTTCAATCACAGAGCGTCTCTGGGTTCTATCTGTGGCCAGCATCATGTCTCTGTCTGCCCTCCCCGAATGCTTTCTCTCATCATGTGGATCTTCTAGATGGTTTTATTCTTCCCCAGCCAGCCAACTTGATCAACAAGCCTAGGTATATTAGGTATGTATAAAGTTGGTTCTTAAATAAAGTCCATTTCTGTATCTAGGTAAGTAATGTCTTCAGACTTACAATTTCATTGATATCTAGAAAGAGTGACTCTAGTTAGCTTCTAGTGTCAGTTTTCCTAGCAGCTTCTTTAAAAAAAAAAATCCTCTCTGTAACAAAGCTTCCTTGCAAGTATTGCTGTTGGCAATAGTCCTGTTTACTAAAATGCTTATCCGGTGAAACTTGCGCTGTGCCAGTGAGCCTGCAGGTTGATGGTCCTTTTGTTCAACTTCTCCATTATAAAGCAACCTCTCTGATCACCCTTTTAAAACTAAAGACCAAAGATTCAAATGAGATCAGGAAGTGACCAGAGCTCACAGGTCATCAACTCCTCTTCTTAGCATATTATAGCACACAGTCTAAGCCCGAAAAACACAGCAGAACCCATTACAGCTCTCGAGTTCCAGTTATTAACATTGATTTTTTTCAATGGAAAATTTTCATTAGAAGCTATCACAGGACTCACATTCAGTAATAACTTAGATTAGGATACATACTGGAGCCTTTGTCCTTAGAGTAGGTACCACTGAGTCACTATTAAAAGGAGTCTTTTTGACCTTAGTAAATTCTCACAGGGCTTATCTCAGTCTAAACTGTAACTGGCCTTTACTAGTGATGTCATGTGTAATTCAAATTAATATTGTAATGTATATAAATTGTATATATAGGTATAATACATGCATGTATTTACAATTATTTATTTTATTTTATTTTTTAATAAGATGAAACTTAGAGGTTAAAATATGACTCTAGGCCATTGTGCTTTAGAATGAAGAGCACAGACATGGGTTGCAAATGTAAATTTTGGCCCAATTTAATTTCTGTGACAAATTCATTAATGTCTTCAAGGTTCAGGCTGTATGTGTGAGACAAATGAAAACAGCTCTAAGATTCCTGAAAACCCTAAAGTATTAAAATTCCACTCTGCCATTAGTTCAGATAAATCATTTGCCAATTTGCCCCACAAGAACCAGGCATCTTTAAATGGTAACATAACATGCACTTCTCTCTCCCAAAGTGTAGTGCATAAACGTTCTGCTTCTGAATAACACAGGATGCCTGCTAAAATGTGCTGTCAGGGGGATTAGTAAGGAAATGTTGTATCAAAACTTCTGCAGATGTGGCCCTGAAATACACATTGTAATAAATCCTCCAGGCCTCTCAAGTTAGGAATAACTGGTTTATAAAATTGTACTTACTTAAAAATTATAGATAAACAGATTTTACCAAAACCCAGTTTTTCTGATCTGAATGAAATAAGGCTCTATATTCAGACTGACTTTTCAGTGAAAAACAACTTAAAATAGTGACAAATCATGTATAAGTTTAAATGAATATAACTAGGAGACCTGAAAACTCAGGTTTAGCAATCATCTTCCAACAGTTTGAGAGCCCACAGGAGCCACAGAGCCCTCATGTCTCCCCAGAGAAGCGGGGTGATTCTTCCCCCTAAACACCATGCAATTCTTCTTCTTTTTTTTTTTTTTGAGACGGAGTCTCGCTCTGTCACACAGGCTGGAGTGCAGTGGCGCAATCTCGGCTCACTGCAAGCTCCGCCTCCTGTGTTCACGCCGTTCTCCTGCCTCAGCCTCTCGAAGTAGCTGGGACTACAGGCGCCCGACACCACGACTGGCTAATTTATTTTGTATTTTTAGTGGAGACGGGGTTTCACCGTGGTCTCGATCTTCTGCCCTCGTGATCCGCCCGCCTCGGCCTCCCAAAGTGCTGGGATTACAAGCGAGAGCCACCGCGCCCGGCCAACACCATGCAATTCTTGAAGTGAGTGAAAGCATTCCTGCTCACACTGATACCCTCTCAAGTGAACTCAAAGTTAAGCCATCTCCAGCCAGACCAGATACCCTGGCCCATATCTCATTCATTAATATATGTTGAGAAGCATTTGTTTCTTGGAAACTACATGAAGTGAATAGGCTGTGGACTCCACTGGACCTAGTGGTCTATATTTAACCAATTCCCTTCACACATATGTATCAGATGCTCTCTTAGTTACGGAGCTGCAGTGGTGAATAAGAAAGCCACAGTCCTGTACTCCTAGGGTTTCAATTCTGAAGACGAAGACAGGCACAGAAATCCAACTGAGCAAAGTGAAGAGATTATTACAAAATGTGTTCACATGCAAAGTGAAGCAAGGGACTGAATATCCAACAAGGGTGTTGGGGCGAACATTAGATATAATCTTAATTCACATTATATAAGATTCATACATATAATTTTTATATATAGATATATTAATTTGGGCCGGGCGTGGTGGCTTATGCCTGTAATGCCAGCATTTTGGGAGGCCAAGGCGGATGGATCACTTGAGTCCAGGAGTTTGAGACCAGTCTGATCAACATGGCAAAACCCCATCTCTACTAAAAATAAAAAAGTTAGCCGGGTGTAGTGGTGTGCGCTTGTAGTCCCAGCTACTCAGGAGGCTGAGAAAGGAAAACTGCTTGAACCCAGGAGGCAGAGGTTTCCGTGAGCCAAGATTGTGGCACTGCACTCCAGCCTGGGTGACACAGCAAGACCCTGTCTCAAAAGAAAAAGAAAAAAAGAAATATTAATTTGGATTATACAGACTCTAACCACTTCTTTCAAGTGAGAATATTTAAGCTAAGACCTGAGAATAAAAAGAGTTAGCTTTTCATACAATACAGAAAGATTCGTCTTATAGGAAAAACCCCCAGTGTTCAAGGACCCTAATATATGAGCAAGATCTTGGCATGTAGAAGAAACCTGTGAATTGGATGAAATGAAAAACTGAAAAGTAGGAATCTGGATGAAGTACAGAAGGGAGAAAGAGTAATGTGAGACGTGGCTGAAAGAGAAGGATATGTGAAACAGTACAGGTCTTCATTAGTAATGATGAGGAACATAAATCTTAGTCCAAGTACACCAGAAAAGTGGGAGAGTTGGAAACTGAAAGACATGTTAAGAGATCACTTTGGTTTCTCTGTAGCTAACAGGGTGTCGGAGATAAGAATTAAAGTAAGTTGACTAAGGATGACCTAAGAAAATAAGCGTAGGTAAGAAAATATGTGGCTCTGGCTAGGCTGGGGACATTGGAAATCAAAATAGGTGGAGGAAATTACAGATGTATTTGGAACCAAAATATTCTTTAAATGAATGTTGAATTGGATATTGTCAGAATATTGAGGAAGGGCCAAAAATGACTTATAAGCATCTAGCATGGCTGGCAGTGCCACTTACTATCATGTGGGAAACCAGGACATGTTACCTCTGAATTATTCGAGTGCTATTGTCACGTAAATCATCAACTCCCAGAATAAAGGTCTGGACCAAACTCTAAGACTGGAAATTATGAGCTGTTTAGTAGTGTTTAGAGCTTAGAGAGAGTATGTGTGTGGAGAGAAAAGAAGAGCAATTAGGACAGAACCCTTAGAAACATCAACATTTAAAATTTGGGAAGAGAAAGAGAAACAAATAAATTGTGGGAAAATGAAGCTCAGGGTAGTTGCAAGGGAATGCTAAAAATGAACTATGGCATTTGAGGAGGAAAACGTGGAAACTGAAAGCAAGAGAGTACGGATGGATCGTGAGGGAGCAGCAGCAGCTGTGTCCTAAGGAGAGTCTCAGTGAAAATGAAGGGTTATAGGAATGAGGACATCTGGGCCAATGAGCTGGCAAGGAGTGATGTCCAGGAGGCAGAATATTTGCATCTAGATCCTGGTGGTACATACCCTTGTAGAAAATGTTTCAGATTTGATGACAATAAAGTGGAGGAAAGAAAAAAAGTAATGGAAATAAAGATGTCAAAAAACGGGGAACCGAGGTTTGTACTGGTCCTTTCACGTGAAAGCTGAGCCACTAAAATGATGGCTGAACTTGCCTGAAGATGATATTGAGCAAAAGATCTAAAGCCTTAAATAAATGGCAGGAGGCCAGGTGCAGTGGATCATGCCTGTAATCCCAGCACTTTGGGGGGCTGAGGCAGGCATATCACCTGAGGTCAGGAGTTCGAGACCAGCCTGGCCAACATGGCGAAACCCCGTCTCTACCAAAAATACAAAAATTAGCTGGGTGTGGTGGTATGCACCTGTAATCCCAGTTACTCAGGAACCTGAGGCAGGAGAATCACTTGAAACCGGGAGGAGGAGTTTGCAGTGAGCCGAGATCACACCATTACACTCCAGCATGGGTGACAGAGCAAGACTCCATCTCAAAAAAAAAAAAAAAAATAAGACCAGAGTGCCCAGGAGGGAGGTCTGTTGATGATGGTAATACCAAAGGGGCATGGCTGATATTTCCAAGGGGTTTGAGTTTCAAAGGAACAGTCTAATTTGCAAGGAGCGGAGAAATTAACAGTCTAGAAGTTGTAACGGGAACCAAGAACAACCACTTCGGCTTCCAGCCATAGGTATGTGGAGGGTGAGAAAAAGACCTGTCTCAATTTATGAAAGCTAGAGGAAAAACTGCACTTTAGTATCAACCAACTTTTGTTTTAAGATAATTACAAACCAATATGGAACTTAGCAAGAGTCAATTTTGACAGTTTCCTGCAGCTTAGTAAATTCTGCACAAAATTAAGATTTAACACAAAAGTAGAGAAAAATTTTAATGGCATAGCACATTTCTTCACAATTCCTTAAACCAAATAATTCCCTGTTCTTCTAACTCTCACCTTACACTATCAACTAGGCTTCTTATTCAATGAAAGGTTTAAGTCTACTAAGACACACACACACACACACACACACGTCTTATCCAGCTGCAGATCTCATTTTTGAAGGTACATTGAAAGTACATAGATCATTCTATAATCATCAACTATGAAGATTGTGAGCAACTGGAACAAGTATTCTTGGAAAAGAAGTTTCCTGTGTATAAGAAAAAAAAGAGTCCAACTCTGGGAACTGACTTGGCTGAGTCATCATTATATGCCACTGGCAAGAAATCAAGAAGTAACTCAGGACTGATAAACTTTGTTAAAGGAAATGGAAACAGCCTATCTGTGAGGCTTAATTCTTGATAATCTGGCCAAGATATAGCATCTGGATAAGAGTTCACTGACTCAACTAAATTTTGTGAAGGTGAAGTACTTGTTAAAATGAAAGATCTATTTAGAGAGAAATAAGTAGACATAATGTCTGCACTATGGATAGGTGTATACCTGTTTGTTGCAAAAACAGTTTGTATCTTTGAAATGCTGGTTTGCCCTGGACAGAGCTAACTTAAATAGAGACCAGGCGCGGTGGTTCATGCCTGTAATCCCAGCACTTTGGGAGGCCGAGGAGGGTGGATCATGAGGTCAGGAGATCGAGACCATCCTGGCTAACACGGTGAAACCCCGTCTGTACTAAAAATGCAAAAAATTAGCCGGGCATGGTGGCGGGCACCTGTAGTCCCACCTACTCTGGAGGCTGAGGCAGGAGAATGGTGTGAACCCGGGAGGCGGAGCTTGCAGTGAGCCGAGATCGCGCCACTGCACTCCAGCTGGGTGACAGAGCGAAACTCCGTCCCCAAAATATATATATATAGTTTTTATATATATATATGTATATATACCCAAAGGATTATAAGTCATGCTGCTATAAAGACACATGCACACGTATGTTTATTGTGGCACTATTCACAATAGCAAAGACTTGGAACCAACCCAAACGTCCAACGATGATAGACTGGATTAAGAAAATGTGGCTGGATACATATGTAACAAACCTGCACATTGTGCATATGTACCCTAAAACCTAAAGTATAATAAAAAAAAGAAAAAAAAAAGAAAATGTGGCACATATACGCCATGGAATACTATGCAGCCATAAAAAAGGATGAGTTCATGTCCTTTGTAGACACATGGATGAAGCTGGAAACCATAATTCTCAGCAAACTATCACAAGGACAAAAAAAACCAAACGCTGCATGTTCTCACTCATAGGTGTGAATTGAACAATGAGAACACATGGACCCAGGAAGGGGAACATCACACTCCGGGGCCTGTCATGGGGTGGGGTGAGGGGGAGGGACAGCATTTGGAGATATACCTAATGTAAATGATGAGTTACTGGGTGCAGCACACCAACATGGCACATGTATACATATGTAACAAACCTGCACGTTGTGCACATGTGTCCTAGAACTTAAAGTATATATATATATAAAGAGAAAACCATTAAAGAAAGGCTATAATACACAGGAACACACAGACATACATACACCTGTGTGTCTATATCTTCAGTTATCACACTTTTTCTATACAGACTCCACACGAGACAAACATGTTACATTTTATGAGAAACTATAAGTGGAAAGAGGAGAATTTGTGAAATCAATATAGCATGTTCCTTGTTTAGCATAATTCTAACTGTTTCTCATTAGAGGTCTGAGTATCAATCTGTATTATATGTGGCCATGCTGGCATTTGGGAAATTCCACAAGAAACTTTTTAAATATGAATTTGGAAAAGGGAAAAGGATTTTTAAAGTGTCTTTTTTTTGTTCTGCATTCTATGTGGAACATCTATTTTGTGCTAACTGCTCGTGTTAGCTTGTGATTGCCTGTGACTATGTGGAAGATATACTTTACGTGACTATGTGAGCAATAGTCTTAAAGTTAAGAAATCTAAAATTTGGTTGGTTTAGTTGCTAATTAGGTAAATTACCTTGTAATGGTTACTTAACCTCTCAAAGATTAATTATCTTCAGTGGTACATTGAAGGTTCCATTCATATTGATTTTAGTAGACTTATCCTACTAAAAAGTAAATTTAACAGAAATTATTCTAGACCTCATTATTTCAGGAGACCCCACCCCAGCTTTTATTCCTAACTTCAAGAAATGCAGAGAAATTTAAAAATTCGATGTTCTCCCAATTCAACAGAATATAACTGAACTAAATCGATTTATGTATAATTCATTATTTCAACCTTTAACGCTATATCCGAGCGGTTTGTTTTCACCATAAAGTTATAGCTGTTTAGGCCAATAATTAAAGAGGACCTTGATAGAGAATGACAAGAGAGGATGATCACCCTATTTTCTATCTTCCAGCTGTTTTCAATGCCCTGAAGTTTTATTCACACCCAAATATTAGAATCTTATCTGAGAGAGCGTACTCAAATGATGAATCATGCTAATTTCTCAAGAAAAGTGTTACAGAATAATAAATGCCTTTCTGGTCAAAGCACTGATGCTCTGGAAATAATCTTTATCCAAATGAGGTACAGGAATTGTTAGGACTATTAAAAGTTTGTATATGATATCTGCCAGGTTCGACTGAGCTTCACTTAAAATCTACCATATTAGGGCCAAGTGTAATGACTCAAATTAGTGAACTTAAAAATTGTTTTAAAATGTTTCCTGGAGACATTTCAAATATTGCTCTCTGATTTATCACTGTTACTTTTGCTGAATTCAATTTGATGCCAAGATTTATTCAGATTAATCAAATGCCATAAACTCTGATACCTAATGTTCCTTAACACCTTAAGAACTTTTAAACAGATCAAATGTTGAAGATACGCTTTTAGTGAAACTGTACCTAAGCACATGAATTCTATTGAATATAGCTTTTTAGAAGACTAACAAAGAAAGAAGACTTAGGAAATTCGGAAGCATTTTTTAAACCTTCTAGAGGGAATTAAACTACTGAAAAATAATTTCAATTGGTGAATCTAATGGCATTAATCAGAAGATAAGAAAAAAGTAACCATAAAACTTTATGGGGGTAATATTTGCTATGAGGATCAGGAAAAACAACTAATGGATATTAGGCTTAATATCTGGGTGATGAAATAAACTGTACAACCAATCCCATGGCATAAGCTTACCTCTGTAACAAACCTACACTTGTACCCCTGAACTTAAAAGTTAAAATTTAAATAAATAACGTTGTGCTATTAATTTCAACCAGAGCCTTTACAAGGTGCAGGGAACTTTTGAGAATTTTATTTCTTGCAAAAGGAAACTTGATTCCTTGCTTAGGGCCTTCCTAGGAAAACCTCTATTCTTTGGAGAAGCATCATACTCCTACAAGATTTAAGGACCATCATATTTGTCAGACTTTTTTTCTGTTTTACTGTGAGCAGTTTACAGAACATAAAGAAAAATCAAATCCGAAGGTGCACTACACGTGTTTTATCAAAAGGAACATTTTTGTGTACTTTTAAGAAAATACGACAAATTGAGTTTTCTGACCTATTACCAAGTTAGACATCTTGAGTGAATTGAATCTGTTGTAATCCTGTTTGGTTTTCATCCCATGGCTCTGGAAAACTGACATTTATCTCCAATTTTTCAACTCTGCTTCTTTCCAGTACCTCATCTATACGACTATTGTAGTACTTTTCATCTGCTTCTACCACTACACTATGGCTGCATTACTTTTAACATAGTGTCCCACATGTTACCCATTTCTACCTAATATAAAGAGTAGAAATTGAATTGTAATTGAGTATCCAGTTGCCTCATATTCAGGTCTTCAACTGAAATAACTCCAGCTATCTCAAAACTTCAACCCTCTCTGGAAGTATTGGACCAAATTATCCCAGATTATAGCACTCTCAGGCTAAAATTACTAATGCTTCTATAGTTTCAGAGACTGTATCAGGTTATTCAACACAACATTCCATGCACCATTCCAGCCTCATATAATCAGAGGACACTTAGACGACTTTAATAGCCTTCAAAAGACACCCTCCTCTTTTACTTATATATATATTTATTTATCTATTTATTTAATGGAGACAGGGTCTCACTCTGTCACCCAGACTGGAGCGCAGTGGCATAATCACGGTCCACCGCAGCCTGCACCTGCCGGGCTCCGATCCTTCCACCGCAGCCTCCTGAGTGGCTGGGACCACAGGCGCCGCCACCACGTCTGCCTGGTTTTTGTATTTTTGTGGAGATGGGGTTTCACATGTTGCCCAGGCTGATCTGAGACTCCTGGGCTCAAGAGATCCACCTGCCCCGGCCTCCCAAAGTGCTGGGATTACATGAACGAGCCATTGTGCCCAGCTGGTCCCGCCCGGTTTTTAACCTTCGTACTGTTTATATAATCATCCTTCACAAAATAGAACACTTCATTACTCGATGGTTCTCATTATTCTAATATGAAGAACTATATTAAGAAAATAAATTCCTGGCCGGGCGCGGTGGCTCACACTTGTAATCCCAGCACTTTGGGAGGCCGAGGCGGGCGGATCACGAGGTCAGGAGATCGAGACCACGGTGAAACCCCGTCTCTACTAAAAATACAGAAAATTAGCCGGCGTGGTGGTGGCGCCTGTAGTCCCAGCTACTCGGGAGGCTGAGGCAGGAGAATGGCGGGAACCCGGGAGGCAGAGCATGCAGTGAGCCGAGATCGCGCCACTGCACTCCAGCCTGGGCGACAGAGCCAGACTCCAGCTCAGACAAAAAAATAAATCAATAAATTTCCAATATTTCCTAGCATATCCAATTTAATTCTATACATCACATAAAAATAAAAGCCATCTTACTGTGTTAGTTTCTTACTGCTGTTACAGTAAATTAACATAAACTCAGAGGCTTAAAACAACACATTTTTTTTCTTTATACTTCTGGGGGTCAGAAGTCCAAAATGGGTCTTAGTGTGCTAAAATCAAGGTATCATCAAGTGTATATTTTGTCTAGAGATTCCAGGAGAGAATTCACCAGGTTTGAGGGGTCACATGTATCCCTGAGCTCCTGGCCTCTGCACATCTTGGACACAGCACATCACTTCAGCCTCGGCTCCAGTTTCCCCAAGCTCTTCTGCTCACTCTGGTCTCTCCGCCTTCCTGTCTGAAGGTTCTTTGTGACTACAGTGGGCCCACCTAGATAATTCAGGATAATCGCTCCAGTTTAAGGTGAGGTGATTAGCAATCTTAATTCCACCTCTAACCATAATGCTTCCATGCTGCCTAACAACACATTCAAAAGGTCATCCTGCTAAGGGTCATTATTCTACCTACACACTAAGTGACTGAGAAAAAGTAAAGTTATCTATCATGCCTTACCTATGGCGAGGAAATAATAACTTATAATGATTTATCTACGAAAACCTGTTTTTAAAAGCTTTGGTCCTAGTCTATTGATTAAAGTTTTGGTATATTCCAGATAAATTTCATGTCCTTGATGCTAACACATTGTGCACAGTAGATGGCCTTTTTAAAATAGTACTGCATAAAGGAATATTTAAGGTTGTCTGGACAATAGAAAAGGAACTTTAGTTGCTATGCCACAAAAGGCCGGATTTCTGCACATTACACCTCCTACCAGTGCACACATGTGCCAAACTCCTTCTTGAAAGCCTGGTTTATGTTTCCTATGTGCTTAGCAATAGTTTTACTCTCACAACTGTTTATATTAAGTCCTATTTTTTAAAGCATATCCTCATTTGTTTGTTTTCCTGAGCCTCTGAACTGGATTTCATCTGGTATGTATTGCACAGGTTTGCACACTTGATTGTACGCTACCTTAAAGCATCCTCTTGTGTTCTGGACACGGTTATTTTTCTCCATGGTAAGGTGATAAGTGACTTCTCTGAGGACTTGCCACCTTAGAATGCAGTGGTGACATCACCTGCTCAGGCTCTGTCTGCAATGTGGAATTTAGTATTTTCCAACTTCTGGTCTAACTTGAACTTCATAATTAAGCAGAGCCGCCTTTTGAGGGAACAGTAGGGTGTCTGCCCCTAAACGTCTGTGTAAATGCAGAGACACATTTGGGAACATAACTGACTTTTATGTACAGAAGCCAGATGCATTTCATGACCATGCATGCTTAGGGAAGCAAGTTCATCTCATCTATCACAATAAGCATCTGTGCCACTAAATTCCACTGCAGGATACTTTTCACACTTAGACAACAAAACATTTAAGGAAATAAAAGCTCTTTCCAATAAAAATGTGCATCAAATACTGTGTGTATGTTTAAAAAAAAACCTTCCTCTATAAGATAAGGCCACAGGAACTACTAAAAAAGCATTCTTGAAATACATTTTCTGATAGGAATCTAGGCCCTTGCCTTATATAAGATTTAAGGAAAGTGATGTGTGTGTCTTTATACTTGAAAGGCTGTTTTCAACAGCAAAGGGTATGCTTTGAGGTATCAATAGAGTTTTGAGAATGCAAAAGTTTAAAAGAAATGGAATGCATATTCTCCAGGTATGAACATGCAATTGTCATTATTTTCCTACCATCTACTAGATTAGAAACAGAAGAAAAATTATGGAAATGTCTGTTTTCCCTCAATAGGAGTACCTATTTATTAAAGTTAATTAATTACTATTCTTTAAACATTTTCAAAATAGACTCATAAGTGACAACTTTCAGAGAAAACAAGGGTTTTTGGATGTAAATATTTACTTATAACATGGATAAAATAATTTTGTTAAATATTAACTCCATATTCATAATGTTCTCTATTGTTTTTGCATTTTGTTTAACAATAGAGAATCTAAGACATTTAGTGTTCATGAGTTTCATACAGTTTCCTGTCAATGTACTTTGTCTTTTTTTTATTGGACTACTAATCATTTATTTATGATTTGTTGGAACTACTCATATTTTAAATATGTCAAGTGAATTGCAAGCACTTGTTGCTGATTTGATATTTGCTTTTTACACATATTCATTGTATCCTCTGAAAAAGAAAAGTTTTATATTTTAACAAATTCCAATCCATAATTTTTTTTTTAAATTTTCTGTTATTGGTTAGGGCTATGTTTGGATATTTAGTTTTAACCGTAATGTTGCAAGTGATATTTGTCTACGGTATTTTTTCTTTATATTTTGAAAAAGTGTATTTGACATCCACTATGGAATTAGTATTTATTAATGACATATTATACCTTTGTGCAACTATAAAATACATATAGCCAATTATCTGAACACCATTTTATGAACTGTTTATCACTTATCCACTGATTTGAAACACTATCTTTATCATATATTGGATTTTAGGTTTATCGAGATTATGTAACATGAAATTATTTAATTATGAAATTATGTGAATTCAAGCATGACAGTCAGCTCTTCTTCCCCACCACTACCCTGTAAAAGGATGGATGGAATAATTGCTTCCCTATGGCTTAAGTGTATGAGAGGTATACAACATGGTCTTGATGAAGTGGGAACTACACAGAAACTGTTTTTGGTCCTGAAATGTACTCCAGCTTTACCAATTTGTTCTACACATATACCATTGAGGGTAGAAGCTGAATTTTGCTAATGATTATATTTACGCTACTTAACATTGTGCCAGATACTGAGTAGATGCTTAGAAACATGTTTAATGACTTGTTTTATTGCTAGAGACCTAATTATCTGCTGTAGTGGTGCTATCTCATTCAGAATCATTTTGACCAGCCTTTCTCCATCATGAATAAAACACTTATTTACACACTTGTGTACATGCACATGTGCATAGAAACACACACACCCTTTGCAGAGACAAACTGCATCGAAAGCATGTACAAACATTATAGTATTTTTGTTGATTCTGACCTGATTCTGATTCTATTGTATACATTTTCATTCTGATCACAATAACAATAAAAATAGAAAACTATAAGTTGTGAAGCTGGAAGATGCAGAACATGAAAGATCGAATTACCAATTTTTTTTTCTATTTTCTTTAGTTGGCTGCTGATAAAATCAGAAAAGAAATGGACACAAAAATGAAAGTATGCAATGTGTGTGCGTGTGTGTGTGTGTGTATCACATGCACTCGTTTCCATGATGTACATATGGAATTTCATAACCAGCCAAACTAAGCTTCATAAGTGAATGAGAAATAAAATCCTTTACAGACAAGCAGATGCTGACAGATTTAGTCACCATCAGACCTGCCTTCCAAGAGCTCCTAAAGGAAGCACTAAACATGGAAAGGAAAAACCAGTACCAGCCACTGCAAAAACACACCAAAATATATAAACCAATGAAACTAGGAAGAAACTGCTTCAACTAATGTGCAGAATAACCAGCTAACATCATGATGACAGGACCAAATTCACACATAACAATATTAACGGTAAATATAAATGAGCTAAATGCCCCAATTAAAAGACATACACTGGCAAATTGGATAAAGAGTCAATACCCACAGGTGTGCTGTATTCAGGAGACACATCTCACTTGCAAGGACACACATAGGCTCAAAATAAAGGGATGGAGGAATATTTACCAAGCAAATGGAAAGAAAGAAAAAAAAAGCAGGAGTTGCAATCCTAGTCTCTAATAAAACAGACTTTAAACCAACAAGGATAAAAAAGGACAAAGAAGGGCATTACATAGTAGTAAAGGGATCAATGCAACAAGAAGAGCTAAGTATCCTAAATATATATATATGCCAAATACAGGAGCACCAGGATTCATAAAACGAGTTCCTAGAGACCTACAAGGAGACTTAGACTCCCACACAATAATAGTGGGAAACTTTAACAACCCACTATCAATATTAGACAGATCAACAAGAAAGGAAATTAACAAGGATATTCAGACTTGAACTCAGCTCTGGTCCAAGTGGACCTAATAGATACCTACAGAACTCTCCACCCCAAATCAACAGAATATACATTCTTCTCAGCACCACATAGCACTTATTCTAAAATCAACCACATAATTGGAAGTAAAACACTCCTCAGCAAATGCAAAAGAATGAAAATCATAACAAACAATCTCTCAAACCACAGTGTAATCAAATTAGAACTCAGAATTAAGAAGCTCACTCAAAACTGCACAACTACATGGAAACTGAACAACCTGCTTATGAATGACTACTGGGTAAATAGCAAAATTAAGGCAGAAATAAATAAGTTCTTTGAAACCAATGAGAACAAAGACACAACATATCAGAATTTCTGGGATACAGTTAAAACAGTGTTTAGAGGGAAATTTACAGCATTAAATGTCCACATTAGAAAGTGGGAAAGATCTAAAATAGACACCCTAACATCACAATCAAAAGAAGCAATGGAAAACACATTAAAAACCTAGTATAAAACAAGAAATA
Organism: Symphalangus syndactylus; assembly: GCF_028878055.3. Taxonomy (NCBI): domain Eukaryota; kingdom Metazoa; phylum Chordata; class Mammalia; order Primates; family Hylobatidae; genus Symphalangus; species Symphalangus syndactylus. The sequence continues at coordinate 404,331 of NC_072428.2, forward strand.
ACTAAGATCACAGCAGAACCGAATGGGAGAGAAACACAAAAAAACCTTCAAAAAAAAATCAATGAATCTAGGAGTGGGTTTTTTGAAAAGATTAACAAAATAGATAGACCGGTAGCCAGACTAACAAGGAAGAAAAGAGAGAAAGATCAAATAGACACATTAAAAAACGATAAAGGGGATATCACCACTGATCCCACAGAAATACAAACTATTATTAGAGAATACTGTAAACACCTCTACACAAATAAACTAGAAAATCTAGAAGAAATGGATAAAGTCCTGGACACATACACCCTCCCAAGACTAAAGCAGGAAGAAGTCAAATCCCTGAATAGACCAATAACAAGTTCTGAAATTGACTCAGTAATTACTAGCCTACCAACCAAAAAAAGCCCAGGACCAGATGTCTTCACAGCCGAGTTCTACCAGAGGTACAAAGAGGAGCTGGTACCATTCCTTCTGAAACTATTCTGAACAATAGAAAAAGAAAGACTCCTCCCTAAATCATTTTATGAGGCCAGCATCACTCTGATTCCAAAACCTGGCGGAGACCCAATAGAAAAAGAAAATTTCAGGCCAATATCACTGATGAACATCGATGCGAAAATCCTGAATAAAATACTGGCAAGAGAATCCAGCAGCACATCAAAAACTTATCCACCACGATCAAGTTGGCTTCATGCCTGGCATGCAAGGCTGGTTCAACATATGCAAATCAATAAACATAATCCATCACATAAACAGAACCAATGACAAAAACCACATGATTATCTCAATAGATGCAGAAAAGGCCTTCAATAAAATTCAACACCCCTCATACTAAAAACTCTCAATAAACTAGGTATTGATGGAACATATCTCACAAAAATAAGAGCTATTTATGACAAATGCATAGCTAATATCATGCTAAATGGCCAAAAGCTGGAAGCATTACCTTTGAAAACTGGCCCAAGAGTAGGATGCCCTCTCTCCCCACTCTTATCAACATAGTATTGGAAGTTCTGGCCAGGGCAATCGAGTAAGAGAAAGAAATAAAAGCATGCAAATAGGAAGAGAGGAAATCAAATTGTCTCTGTCTGCAGATGACATGATTGTATATTTACAAAACGCCACCACCTCAGCCCAAAAATTCCTTAACCTGATAAGCAACTTTGGCAAAGTCTCAGGATATAAAATTAATGTGCAAAAATCACAATCATTCTTATATACCAATAACAGACAAGCAGAGAGCCAAATCATTAGTAAACTCCCATTCACAATTGCTATAAAGAAAACAAAATACCTAGGAATACAACCTACAAGGGATGTGAAGGACCTCTTCAAGGAAAACTACAAACCAGAGCTCAAGGAAATGACAGGACACAAACATATAGAGAAACACTCCATCCTCATGGATAGGAAGACTCAATATCATGAAAATGGCCATATTGCCCAAAGTAATTTATAGATTCAATGCTATTCCCATCAAGCTACCATTGACTTTCTTCACAGAACTAGAAAAAAACTATGTTAAATTTCATATGGAAGCAAAAAAGAGCCTGTGGAGCCAAGGCTAACCTAAGCAAAAAGAACAAAGCTGGAGGCATGACGCTGCCTGACTTCAAACTATATTACAAAGCTAAAGTAACCAAAACAGCATGGTGCTAATACCAAAACAGATATATAGACCAATGAAACAGAATAGAGGCCTCAGAAATAACACCACACATCTACAACAATCTGATCTTCAACAAACCTGACAAAAGCAAGCAATGGGGAAAGGATTCCCTATGTAATAAATGGCGCTGGGAAAACTGGGTAGCCATATGCAGAAAAGAGAAACTAGACCCCTTCATTATACCTTATAAAAGAATTAACTCAAGGTGGATTAAAAACATAAATGTAAAACCTAAAACTATAAAAACCCTAGAAGAAAACCTAGGCAATATGATTCAGGACATAGGTGTGGGCAAAGACTTCATGACTAAATCACCAACAGCACTTGAAACAACAGCCAAAATTGACAGATGGAATCTAATCAAACTAAAGAGCTTCTGCTCAGTAAAATAAACTATCACAAGAGTGAACAGGCAACCTACAAAATATGAGAAAATTTTTGCAATCTATCCATCTGACAAAGGTCTAATATCCAGAATCTAGAAGGAACTTAAACAAATTTACAAGAAAAAAAAAAAAAACAACCCCATCAAAAAGTGGGCAAAGGATATGAACAGACACTCCTCAAAAGAAGATATGTATGTGGCCAATAAACATATGAAAAAAGCTCATTATCACTGTTCATTAGAGAAATGCAAATCAAAACCACAATGACATACCATCTCACACCAGTTAGAATGGTGATCATTAAAAATTCTGGAAACAGCAGATGCTGGAGAAGATGCAGAGAAATAGGAACACTTTTACACTGTTGGTGGGCTTGTAAAATAGTTCAACCATTGTGGAATACAATGTGGTGATTCCTCAAGGATATAAAACCAGAAATACCATTTGACCCAGCAATCCCATTACTGGGTATATACCAAAGGATTATACATCATTCTACTCTAAAGACACATGTACATATATGTTTATCATGGGACTATTTACAATAGCAAAGACTTGGAACCAACATAATGCCCATCAATGATAGACTGGATGAAGAAAATGTGGCACATATTCACCATGGAATACTACACAGCCATAAAAAAGGATGAGTTCACGTCCTTTGCGGGGATATGGATGAAGCTGGAAACCATCATCCTCAGCAAACTAACACAGGAACAGAAAACCAAACACTGCATGTTCTCACTCATAAGTGGGTGCTGAACAATGAGAACATGTTGACACAGGGAGAGGAACATCACACACTGGGGTCTGTAGGTGGGTGTGGGGAAAGGGGAGGGAGAGCATTAGGACAAATAGCTAATGCATGTGGAGCTTAAAACCTAGATGACGGGTTGATGGGTGCAGCAAATTACCATGGCACAAGTATACCTATGTAACAAACCTGCATGTTCAGCACATGTATCCCAGAACTTAAAGTAAAATTTTAAAAAATGAAAGTATGCAATATGTGTATGTGTGTGTATACATACATATAAAACAAGCACTCATTTTCATTTTGTACATATATGCACATTATGAGTGTGAATATATGTTAAATAATATCCTATCAGTTTTGTATTTGTAACACATATATGTACATGCATATACAACAAATAGAGGTGTTTTGCATAATAATTTCATTTATATTCATTTCATCAGCTAAGAACTAAAAATAATTTAAATCAAAATCAATTATTCATTTACAGGTGTTTTTAACCATCATCTCCCCCTTTATCTTCACTTTTATGCCTCCTTGTATTGCCATTTTGTGACTTTTTTGCCATAAATTATACATATTTGGAACAGTCACTTTAAGAAATTCAATCTTTGGATAAGATCTCTAAGATTGATTTAGTATGAATACGTGTGTGGGCACACACTTGACAAAGAAAGGTCAGTTATAAATATATGTGTACACTTATCAAAATAATTCACATAAAATCTCTGAATAAAATTATCTGTATGCTTTTTCTGTCAATAAAAGCAATATAGTATAATTCTTGGTAGTAAACCTGTTTGTTTTCATTCTGTTGCCTACCATGTGAGCTGCCATGTTGGTATAAAACATCGATCATTTGATATTTTACTACAGCAAATAATAGTGATCCCCACGAAATAATAAATAAATCAGTGAGTTTCACGGAAATAAGTTTTTGGATGGATCAGATAATTTGAAGTTGTTAGTTTATTCTCCAGCAAGGTGAAAGAAAAAAGCTGTTAGTTTGTTCTCTATCAGGTGATCGAAGATGAAAACTAAAGTTCTCAAGGCCAGTGCATAATAATGGTGCCGTATTCTGTGCATCAATCACCATTACCAAATACCTATATTGCCAAATATTTCATGTACCGCTTTAGTGGTGATTAATCAATGTGCCATGGCACTGAAACTGAAACGAGACTTTGTAGTACAAGTGATATTCAAAGGGTTTTGAAAATTTATCAGCTCTATAGATATAGATGAAAATTTATCATCATCTATCTAGAAATCCTGTTTTTATAAATGTTACCTAGCCAAATATTGGTTTTATTTACTTAATATTTAGAAAACATGAGTTTAGTAAAAATTGTTCAGATTTTCTTAATGTAGTGTGTGAAATTACTATGTAATTATACAAGAAATATGCTACACAGCTGAATACACAAATAGGTCAGCAGAGGGAGCAAAAGGTGCCTTTCCACTATAATCCACAGCAACATCACCCGCTCTTCTCTCTACATCATCGATGTATGTTATCTAAAGTCCTGTGCAAATGCCACCTCAACACGAGTCCTCTAGCCTTGCCTTCTTATCAGAAGCAGCTCGAAAGCCCCGATAATTCTAGAACCACTGAAAAATACACACTTGTTGCAAGGATTGAAAAGCCTCATATTGCAAATTCAGAATTCACAGTACTGAAAAAATTCATAATTTTTTAAAAGTTACAATACTGTGAACTATACAAAATGAATTATGTTGGGATCCGATGACTCTCTTCATTCCAGCCTATCTTATATTTTCTCATTCATTTCTCCACATAGTCACAACAACAGACTCACTATTACATTTCATTAATGGCTATTTTATAATAAATGATCTCAATAGCATTTCTGAAACCTCTGCTGTTCTGGTTTTACAGAACTCTTGAATTTTTGAATGAGTTAGTTTTTGATTGAAAAAGACCTGACTCTTATGCTTAGAAAAGCCATCATTTCTTTCTGTAAGCTTTCCGTCTTCTATAAGCTTTACATGTTCCATAAGCAAACATTCGCTGGTTTTGTGATCAAACTAGAGAGGCAAATTCAGTTAATAATAACAACGTCATTTATCATCCTCAAATCTAGTGTTATGGATAATACGATCTCCACAAGGAGACGGTTGCACGAGCGACAAGAGAAAGACAATCAACAGTCTTTTACTCATACCAAGATATGTCCACACACACTTGTTTCAACAGTCAAAGTAACGCCATATGTCCCCAGTGATGTGGGTGGGCAAAAGGAACAGTTGGCCTGCTAATGAGGGCCATATGTACACGCAGCCTATCGTACCATCCTTCTTACTTATGGTTGCTGAAAACTCAGTGGAAGAGCTTGCTCTGAGGAATGGCATGGCTGGAGGAGGAGAGGCTTCCTTAAGAGCAGGAAAGGACCATTTGTTGTACAACTACTGTATCTCTGAAACTGGGAGCTAAAGATATGCATGTACGTTACTCATTCTTATTAAGAGTTCCTTACGCATCCGTAGAGTTCTTTACTCCAGTTTCACCTTCTTTCACTAAATTCTTTTGCATTTATGTGCAAAGGGATTTTGGGCCCTTTTCAAAAATTACTTTTCCTAATCAATCTTGTTAATTTGATGTTCATTTACATCGGCTTCTCTTTATTTTTAGCTTGATTTCCAGAAAAATTATACTTTCTTTGACATTGTTAAATGTTACAATATTAAAAGAAATGAAAAAGACTTAAAAACTTAGAATATTTGAATGAGGGTTTCTGGAAGGCAGAGAGAACAATAAGGCAAAAGTACTTACTGCACTACTGTTCCAAAGTAAAAGAAAAACAAAGATTTTAAAAATGATTATAGCAGCTTTGTATCTCAACCAGGGTTTCCTTTGAAATTTCTACAACTGCAAACACTATTCAGCAATTTGCACTGATTATAAAATTTATTGTTTTAAGGTCAATTGTGATACTATGATCAGATAATATAATTTACTTTACTCTTAATGGCTTCATTTTGACAACTGAGGGAGCTTTCAGGAAGGACAACGCTTCCTGCACAACAACCAGTAAAGCAGGTCACATCCATTTTCAATATAATTTTAAGAAAGATGAAGGACAAACTACTTGTGAGGCAGCAAGAATTCATTTGCATTAAATTAATTTGAACAGGGCATTTCAAGTTCTCTCTGGCAACAATGGAATAAAGGGGAAAATGAATCTATCTTATGCAATGATCCTCTTCTAGGTTACAGAAAGATTTGAAAGGCTGACATGACCATTGCTAAATTTCTTCTAGAAGTCTATGATTAGTGTCATAGATATAACTCATGAGATAAAATATTCACAAAGAATGTCTGTGAACTGCATCAATTGTGATGGAACTACTGTCTAACATCCCTTTGAAAAGTTATATTCTGCAAAGGTTAAAAAAACACCAACCTTTCGATGCTTTCTTATACGGATGAGCTTTTGTCAACAAGAACTAAGCTTCACAATTAAGCACTATGGAAGATAATGTTCTAGGTTAATTTAAACCTAACTAATCCAGGACTTGGCCTTGATAAATAATGGGTTTAATTAATATTTTTGACCCTAGCAGTGCAAATACTTTTACTTATATTTTACTAAAGCTAGTTTTGACAAATCTAAGGGTATTTAATTTATCAGTATCTGTTGTCAGATGAAAACTTCCCCATCAATACCTTCTAATGGTTCAAAAATAAACTGTTACCCCCACAGATACATTGTTTTTCCATGCGGAAGCAAGTACATTAATTTCAGGGTCTCAAGGCATAAAAGTGATATTACCACTTGTGATAGGCTGCATAATAGTCCCAAAAGATGTTCTTCACCTAATCTCCAGGCCCTGGGAATGTGCTGCCTTACACAGCCAAAGGACTTGTAGATACGATTCATTTAAGGATCTGGAGACAAGGTGATTATCCCAGATCATCCACGTGAGTCCAAAGTAATCACAGGAGTCCTTAGATGAAGTGGAGAGAAGGACTCAAAGTTAAAGGAGGAGACAGCGCGGAGACAGAAACAGAAATAAAAGCAACGCACCTTGAAAATGGAGGAATGGGGAAAAGACAATGAAGACAGGTGCCACCAGAAGCAGAAAATGCAAGAGAATGGATTCTCCCCTCAGCACCTCGAGAAGGAACCCACACTGCAGACACATTGACTTAGCCTAATTAAAGTGATTTTGGACTTCTGACCTTTGAAACTGCAAGACAATAAATATGTGTTAAGTTATGTAAATGTGTCGTAATTTGTTATAGCAGCAGTAATACAACTAATACACCACTACAATAAGCAAAGGAAATAAAGTGCAATAGTGACAAACTTAAGGGTTTCCAGGAAAGAGAAACGAAGTGGTAAACTCAATCACAGGATTATATTAGTAACTGTAGTATATGTTACTTGCTTACCCTTTCAATCACATTATTGCTGTAATTATCATTATCATCCAATCAATATGATTACACCAGTATGTATAACTTAGACATGAAAATTTTTTTCTATTTCACTCTTCCCATAATTCCATGCAGCTACCCCTAAGCAACTATGTATCTGATGAAGCTAATATTTTCAGGGAAAATCTTCCATGTTAAGCAGAAAATTTACATCTAAAATTAAATTCTTTTAAGCCAGTCTGGGGACAATACCTAGAAAATTCAAACATTACTTCTCAAGAATACCACTAGCAGTGAATTTGTGACGTTATCTTCCACCAACTGAATCAAAATTAATTTTAAATATTTTCAAAGCAATATTTTAAAAAATCGTGTACACATTTTTTCCTCTTGGTAAAAATAAACCACTTCTCAACCATCCATTATATTTATGTTAGTTACATGAAGTCCATACATGAATTATCATACCACAAATAGAAAACTATTTAAATAGAAAAATCTCACTTGGTGCTGACAGAATGACAGCATAAAACTGTTAAGCATGAGGAGAAAGTTGTTTGCAGTGTAAATATTTCCCTTTTCCTATCAAAGTGTGTCCTGTGATCTAGCGCTCTTCTCTCCACATGCTTAAGTACAGCAAAAGTTATAAAAACACTCATTCTAGTTTTCTATACTTTAATGGTTGTAGAACATCAGAAGAGAATTGGGAGATGGGAATGTTTTGTGCTTGACATTGCATTTGAGGGGAAAATAAAAACTTGGACATAATATGTGGGATGTCTCCACAGTAATACATGGGAGGGCAAGAAAAAAATGCTATCAAATTTCTACCATGCGCTGAGCCCCTTATATCAACAAATATCCAGCCTTTCTAATGTACTAACAACCACTCTTCATAGCAGGTATTCTATTCCCAGCTTGTAGGTAAGAAACAAAGCTTCAGAAAGGGATCTTCACCAATTTCACACAGTCAATAAAAGGCAGAACTAGGGCAAATATCAATAATAAAAATAGCAATCTAATCCTAATTGGACCTGGCACTGTTCTAAGAAGAAAATCATTAACAAAGGATTTTGAGTTACCACACCCTTAGTCTCCCCATTTTACAAAAGAAGCAACTGGGGTAAAGTGAAGCTATGCCGTTTCTTTTCAAGCTCATATACCTAACAAGATACCACTTTAATCATGGGTCTCTGATAGATCGTGTACCTCATTTCTAGCGTTTGCTGAGATTTTTCTTATTAACCCTAAGCAAGTATTTGATCCCTGGTAAGTATGCTGTAATTTTTTCACCGCTCATTCTTATCACGGTTCTTCAAGAAAAGTACAGTTCAACACATTTGTCCTATTTGGTTACAAATTTTGAAATTCAAAATATGTATCACACTAAGCTGTTAGCTCCATTTGGAATTTTAAAAAACTAAATTTTTCACTCAGTTAAAAAAAATTGCATTGTTTACTCCCATATCTACAATATAGCTTATAAGTGTATATTTGTATTGAAAACATAATTTTCTACAACTTTTATAATATTTAAATATTATTTAAGGTTTTAATAATATTTACATATTTAAATAATACATTTAAAAACATAGTTCAACAAGTCCGAATAATCCATCACTTACTTATGACAGAATATTTGTTCAGTATCTTCTGTTTGTTCACTCTTGTGTAATATATCCTATTTTAAGAATCAAAAACTTCTCTTAATGTCAACACTACAGCCTCTTCACAATTCCTACTTATTCCTAATTACCCTTCAGGAGCAAATAAAATGAATTTATCCCAAATTTCTTTGCTTTGAAACAACTTCAGTGAAAATGGTGGTTGTCAACCATATCTACCATTCATATATCCCATTGTTTTCTGCATTAAATTTCATCTAATACTCCTTATGCCATCAGTGTCACTACAAAGGGGGACAGGGGATGAATCTCATCATGAACAAAGGTATATACACTAGATCTTAGGATGTTCAATCATTTCCTTACTCTATTATGTCCCATCTGAACTACTCATATTAAAATGAGCAACTATATGAACATGGTACTTTTAAGAAAGGATGTTCAAAAATTAGTTCATATCTTGTACAAATTTGTATCCAAGAAATCATGACCTAATAGGCATCACATATGTGAATGAAAAAATTCACTTTCAGCAATGAATGTTGATGACACTCCTTTAGCAAGAGTTGTACCGAGCTACCCACAACTCCTCAGCACTCACTATTCTCATACATGCGGTCGGACAATGTCCAAGGGTGCAGTGATTCTGTCCAGAGGCTTTTCTGGGCCGTTAGAGCTGTCTCAGCCTGTGTACAGGGTTATACAGACACTCTAGGGCATTCATGACTCTGATCACTGGAGCAGCCCTGTACTAACTGCAAATTTATGGAGGAAACTTTCAAGTCCTCTTGCCCCCCAGTTGGGGTAACTCTGTTACCTATTTCATGTGGTCTCAGTTCTCCAACAAAAATGATCTCGGCCTGCTCATCTTACTTCCATTTCACTACATGGCACAACTAGAAGTTGACTAGGTATTCTGCTTTAATGTATATGCAAAGCCCTCTTGTTCAGGAATGTTTGTAGAATAATATTTCTAAATTAGGAATACAATTGGTCTTGTTCTTTCCTGAGGGATAAAATGTCATCTCTCTTCTTCTCTCCCTCTCTCCTTTCTTCCTAACTCAGCTAACCCTCTATCTGAAAGAATTACAAAGGAAGAAATCTAGGGCATTGTTTAGCATTCTCAGGAGGATTGGAAATGTTGGAATGACAGCGAGTATCACACATACACTGCTTGAAGTATTTTGTAGGATCCAAGGGAAGAGAAAATTTTGACATTCCAGAAAATTTATGTCATCCTTTTAATATCAGGACCAGAAAGAAACAGGTCACACGGGCAAGAGCCATAAAACTAATTATCTTGACTCTTTCCAGAATACCTGAGCTATAAATGTACAGGGAATCCTGTAATCAGATGCAAAGTTGTGTATAATATACTTAGTTCCCAAATGTAACTAGGAATTTTATGTATATAATGTGAAAAATCGTTCCAAAGTATTTGAGACTCCAAAAACTTTCCTAGCTAGCATTCAATATTCTTGCTTAACTTCTCCTTATACCCCTAACTGTATTGAGCATGCATAGACACACAAAAGCTAGGATCAACTATTACCGCTTAAGAAAGAAAAGGAGGAAAAAGGCTGTATTATAGGGATTTAGTTTTCTTCCTCAACTCTTGAAGAAGCCTATTTGTATCAGCCCGTGTCAGACAACAAAGTACTTATCAATAAAGTTTTATGAATGTGGTCACATATGAAATATAAGAGCATTGAGTTTCTACCTCTCCTTTTCTCATAAATCCTATATCAGATAGACATTAGCTATATCTGCCAATGTTTCCACGGAATCTTAAAGACTATTCACTGCAAAGCTGTCAGTGTAGCCTGAAAGCAAGTTATGTCTGCGTTGCAACTTCACACTAAGTGGTTTAAAAATACAACTAAATGTGGCCTGTCTTTATCTTGATTATAAGACATAAATTATCCCAAGAATATTCTTAGTAAAAATTGGGTCTCCCGGTCAAGCCACTTCTATTAAGAAGGACACAGGTCAGTTTTTAGGAGTTTAGGTGTTATTTGGAAGTTAGGAGCATCTAAATATGGAATATAACTCCATTAAATTATAGTATATTTTATATCAAAGAGAAACGACAAAAATAAGAAATGTTTTAAGTATTTTTTCGTATAGCGTGTTCATATATAATTACTTCAGTAGTCTCAATGTAGTCATGCAATTGTTTGGGTAAAGAACTAAACTTGAAGTTAAATAGCATAGGTTTGAATTCTTATGGTTTATAACATTCATATATTTTATATGTTCCAGAATAATATGTAATTTCTAAGTTTATAACATAATAATTACAGAAATCTAGGTAAAGTAATACTTCTGTGACACAGTCTCTTCATCTACAAAATGGAATATTGCTTTTCTCCTTAAATTTATATTAAAAATTGGAGAAGTAATATATGTGAAAGAACCTTACATTAAATATGCAAGTTTTATTTGTTGAATTCAAACAGTCATTAAAGAACAAAATAAAACATTACATTTGGATTAACAAAGTAGATACATATATCTCAATCTGAGAAACCTTTAAGCTCTCTTGACCATAAAATGACATTGGATCCTATAAGAGAGTTTGGTAAATATTTGAAAGATATTTCAATTTCACACCTAAATGTTGATTCTGACATTTATTTCCTAAACTTATCATTTGTATACTTACCTGCTATTAAATCCACAGGGGTCATGTCACTAACTGTATGCCCACCGATTTTATTGAGAGGTATTCAGCAAGGCCCACAAAGTAAGTATTGAATTTTTTTAAAAAACAGACCCAAAACACCTAAAAGCAAAACACTTAGTAAATTCTTATAATCATGAAGATCACAAATTAGTGCTATTAGTAAGAAAGAAACTTCTAAACCAAATAAAGTCCTAATACCTCCAACGAATTTTGTCTCTCTGATACACACACACACGATTAAAAAAAAAATGAAGGAAATGTAAAAAAATAAATAAATGAAGGAAGTTCTGTGGGAAATGTCCATAATTTCATGCCCAGAATTTCTCTATCAATCTCTTTCCCCAAAGTTCTTCCGAGAAAATAAAGTTGCCTTTCTCTCAACGTTAACTCATCACTTTTCTCATAGCATTTTCAAAAGAAATATTTCCTGTCAGCCGGCCACTTAAACTTTGTGCTGTTAAAGAAATCCAAAAAGGTATCAATTTTGCAACAAAGGATAAAGAGGAGACGAAGTGAACCAACATGGCTTTTAAGCTAAATTGCCGTCACCTGTCACAGGTTGTCTAGCGAGCCTCAAGTTCCCTCTAATAAGCTTATGGAGGGTGCGGAGCAAAGGCACCTCAAGGTGCTCTGCGGGTTTTCCCCTGGTAAATTAGGCTGAAAGGAAAAGAGTCCCACCCCCTACCCCCAAACTTGGAGACCAGGGCTGCCCTGCCGAATGCTGTGCCCAGACCTCCTACTTCCACGCCCTTCCAGTCCTTTCCTCGGCTTGGAAAATTGGGCATGAGGCAAGCAAAAGGAAGGACAGAAGGCCAAAACGGGCATCCGGGAAGCCAAATTTCTGTCTCAAAAGCTCGTCTAGAAACGCGTACATAGCGCGTGCCTTGGGGACATCTCCTAAAACCCCGTTCACTGAAGCTAATTCCTCCCGAACGCCCCCACGCCGGCTGAGGATCGCAACCGCCCATCCGCCCCTCCAGCCCGTGCAGCCGCCCCCAAAACCTCCCGTGAATCGGGAAATGTCAAGGCAGCAGCGCTTGGGGAGCCGAGCAGCCTCGCCAGTTCCAAGTCTCTGGTTCGAGACCCCTCGCTTCGCCTCTTTGGGGAACTCACCTGGAGTCAGGTTTAGATGGCAGCCTCCACCCAGGGGACCGGGAAGCGGCCCCGGGAAGCGCCGCCGCGTCCTGTGAATAACGAGCGCAGCGCAGCGGAGCAGCTCCCCCTGGACTGGCCGCTCCCCGATTCCTCCCGCTCTGTCCGGGAACCGTCCCTCCGTTCTTTCCTCTCCCTCCCCTGCCTGCAGCCGCCGCGCTCCCTCCTCCTGCTGGCGGCGCAGGGCTGTGCTTCCGCCTCCCTCCTGCGGGCGCACGAGCTGCCCGCGCTGCTAATGAGCAGGCTCCAGGCTCCGCCCGGCCAGGGGTGCGCACACGCCCCACGCCGGAGACGAGCTCCCGGGAGCGGAGCTATGGATACGCCTGGTGCGGCCGCTGGAGAAATGAACTGGAGGAGGCATCCAGCATCTCACACTTTCTGGCCACTCAGCTTAACTAAGCCATAACCCCAGACTTCTTCCTAAATCTCCAGTAATTTACAGGTGCTGAAAAGTCAATGAGGGGTTTGAGCACAATCTGTGTTAACAGTATTGCCAGTATAGAGATGCTAATCTGGCTAGATTCTAGGGATGAAATGTTCAAGGGACGGTATATGATTCTTTCTGGTGGTTATTTTGACATATTTTGGCTATACTTACAGATCTGTAAAATAAACCAGCAATCTTCTAATCATGACAACACAGATTCCTAATTGAAGGCAGCTGATACTTATTAAATACCAGGCTCTGTTTAATAGGCTCTTCTTTCCCAGCTGATCTTTACTACAATTCTGTGAGCACTACTAGCACCCCTATTCTATATTTTAAGAATTTGGGTTTAACTTTTAAAACAAGACGGTCTTAAAACAAGACTAAGGATCATGTCCAACCTTGCAGAGATTCTAAGTTTCTGAGCCTAAATAATAACTGAAATCTGTAGCTCCCACAACCCATAGCCTGTGTATAATGTGTTGCAGCATCTTGGATGGTACTGTGTAACTGAACCAACAAAGATAATAGGACCATCAGCAAATACACACCACGAGACTAATGAATACCTAGAATCCTAGTGAGACTTGTAAATAGTCAAGCACCCTAAGTAACAATAGTTCAAGTGCATGCTAAACATGGTGATTACTTATAAAAGAACAGCAACCAGTATGAGTGAAGACAGGCAAATAATGTTCAAAATGTTCAGAATCAATGTCCAGCCACTTATAAGTTGAATTCCCCACTCTAAAAAGGAGGCCAGATGTGATGTATTCTAAGAAGTCTACAATGGGCGTGGTCTTTTCGCAACCAAAAAGGGCTTTTTAAACACTTATTTCCCATTAAGAATATGCAATAGCTAATTAATATTAAATCTGAAAATCAGTGATAATTTATTTCAACTAACCTTACATGAAAAAATCATTACTCATTCAAGCTTTTAGAATTAGATTAAATAGCATTGAGTATCAAATTTACTTCAACCCATAGAAATAATAGACAGTTAATTAATAAAGTAAGTAATTTAATTAACTTTACTTTTGTGTCATGATGTATTTTTCCTTAGGAAAAAGATAAGACATTTTTTCCATGGTATAAAATACTAGAATATGACTCTTATATTTTTCTTCATGAAGATTAAAGAATTAATAAAATAAGTACAGACATATTGTCAACAAATCTATCCAGATCATTCATTCTCCACTCAAGAAATTATGCTAGGCAAGCTTTATTTCTCCATATGTACAAGGCAATTCAGAGGTCAAAAATTTGAAAACACTTCAATGAACATCAACCATTAATTAACTAAGAGTAGATTTTATTTATAAACAACTTTAAAAGACTATAAAAAAGGTATAACAAACTTCTACTTTATCAGTACTGCTACTCCTGTTGAACACAAAGATATATAATTATAGTTTTCTCCCTATTTAAAATATTTATTGATTCTGGCATAATAATGTCATACTCATCCCTCAATAATCAGTGTACATGGAACCAGAAATCTTTTCTTTCACCTAGTCAATTTAAGTATTTCTGTGTTTTGCATGTTAACACTCTATTTATTCTGTGTTTCTAGTGCTTATCCTCAAAATTTTTATAGTTCCGTTCACATATGAATTCTACCAATCAGCACTATATATAAATAATGCAACGTATAAAATGTGTTAAATAAATGGATGTAAGATTTATGCTAAATTTTTCACATAGTAAGTACTTCAAAACCCTTATTATTTTTCCTTAAGCTTTTATGTGCATATATTTTATCTCTCCAACTAAAGAATAAACTTCTAAATAAGAAGAGTTTTGTCTATAAATTTTACGCATTTTAATACATTATTAATCTAAAACCTTGGACTAGAGTTTGGAATTCTTTTATGTATTCATTTATTGATTCAAAAAATAGGTGTCCATGCCATTTTTTCTAAACCTTGTGCAAGATGTAGGGTATACAATGATGTCCAGACTTTAGAGTCCTTGACCCCATGGCGTTTAAAGTGCAGTACTGTACAGTAATTTTAAAATCTATTTATTATTATTTAAAACAATCAATGAATACATTCTTGTCGAAAATAACTGAAAAGTCTGTCTGAATTCCCTGGCCAAGGCCAAAACATGAAAGCAAAAGAGCTGCCTGAAAACAGTGCAAGCCACTCTCCAGAGGGTTTCTCTGTTGAAACAGCACATCGCATTATGGAAATAATGAGAAAAATTAGTAACTGTGCAAACGACAACACATAGGCATCTTTGTGGTTTCTGATCTTTTAGCATCGTCGAAGCAAGACCACAAACCTTTCAACACCAGGCGTGGTATTAATCTTGCACAGAATATAATGTTTTCACATATTTTATTCTGATTTCCTACAAAGTAATTTCAATTTCTAGCTAAAGCTAATGGATTTTTCTAGTGAAAACATTGTGTACCGAATGACTTTCCAGTGAGATCCGCGTACCATGCGCCATGTTCATGTTCGTGCTCATTTCTCTGAAGTCTGTTTGCCTTTAATTCACCATAATAAAATTCCTTGTGTACTTTTATTGGCAACCATTGCATAGTGACACTTGCATCCAAATGTAATTCCATTTGAGCTTGGCAGTGTTTGCTTTTTTATCAGAAGAGGAAAGTTAGAGGGAACAAGGGGCAAAGATGTGTGTAAGAATATCTGAGGGACCATCACAGCATCATCACAAATTCAAGATTTTTTTGAAACATTAGACAAGGGACTCACAGCCATGCCCTGGGATGGCTGAAACACTTCACAACCTGCTCATGTTTATGACCAAAATCATCACCTAAAATGAATTCAATGTGTCAATATCATAATATTGTTTGTGTATAAGTAATCATGAAGCAGTTAGGGAAGGGAGTATAATCTAGTAAGAAATTGGAACAAAAAGTGTTAGACAAAATTCAAGAAGATTTAAAAGAAGAAAATTAACCTGTCTGATCTGAACAGAATTGGAAAAGCACATCAATCATAGCTCTATACATTGACCATAGACTTAAAGCATAACATAAAAATAAAGAAGGCAGATAACTCAGGAAAACATTTTTATTAAATCTACTCCATAAAGTTTTCCCATACTTTTATTTTACTAACAGGAGCATACATTTAAATCTGACAAAATCATATATATTTTGTTGATTCAATTTGTATCAGATAGAGGAGCATGTCCCAGTGCTATGACAGTGAGTTGTCACTATAACATACCACTGCTTTACATCTTACCCACAGGCTAAAATGTTTACCCCTAGAGTCGTGACTTTGTATATGACAGGAGATTGCTACTAAAAGTAAATATATTTGGCTGAAGGGTAGATACAACTTTAGGCCATTATATCATTCACTAAAATTTAGCTGGCATTTACATATTTACCTGCTTAGTTCATATGACAAATATGTTTGAGAGACTGCCATATACAAAAAAAAAAGATGGAACCATCTTACAAATTTAGAGATTACTTAAAGAAATGGAACTGAAGGGTTAACTGTGATGGCAAGAATGAAGAGAGCAAAACCAGAGGGTACTTCAAGGAGAACAGGCATGAGAGAGGCATTATAATTTGGAGGGTGCTATGATTTGAACCTATGTGCCCATCCAAAGTTTGTATGTTGAAACTAAAATCCCAGGACAATGACATCAAGAGATGGGGCTTTTGGTTAAGTGATTAAGTGAAGAAGGATCCACCCTCATGAATGAGATAAACGTCCTCGTAAAAGATGCTTTAGAGGAATGCCGGGCTCCTCAGTCTCTTCTGCCATGTCGTTACATTGTCCGTTTTTGCCCACTTTTGTCACGTGAAGACGAAGCAAGAAGGTGCCACCTCGGGACCAACTGCCAAATCTCCACTGCCTTGATTTCGGACTTCTCAGCCCCAGAACTGTGAGAAATACATTTCTGTTTTTTATGAATTACTCAATCTGTGGCATTTTGTTATAGCAGCATACAGACAAAAACAGGGTAAACAGCCTGGTGAGAGTGGATATTTTAGAAACTTGAGATGATTCAATGTCGCTGATTCTCCATTTTCTCATATGTAAAATGAAGGAAATAATGCTGATTACTTCATAGTTCATTGTACAAATTAAATTAACTATGTAAATAAAGCAAGCAATATAGTTCCTTTTATCTGGTATACATTGTTTAAGTGTTGTTGTCATTACATGAGGAAAACAAGAACTTCCCCAAACAGAAGGATGTGGGAACCAAAACTAAGATATAAGAAAGGACCAAAGTTCACTGTGACAATCTGGTCAAGCGCTGGTTAGGGAAGATAGCATAATGTTACGCATAGATATTATTTGAGGATAATTTTCCTCCACCCCGAACTCCTCTAGCACTTTCCCTACGTCTTTCATTGCACTTCTTCATTTGTCTCTTTAATTACGGTTATTTATATAAATCTTTTAGCTTCCTACAAAAATAAGCTTGTAGTGGGACAGATTCTTGAGGATCTATGTCAAAGCAATTTTTCTATTTCCTACAGCAAGTAACCCAGTAGTAATCACACAGAATTTGTTAAAAGAATAAACATAGGAAGATTAATTTCCATTTTTTTCTTTGCTAATTTTTAATCAGAATTATACCATTGTTAGGGAGGGAGAAATTATAAATTGAGGACATGAGTATTAACATTTAAATCTGTTATTCTGCTTTATTTTAGAGCTTGCCATGTTTTGTGATTAAAAAAAGAAACAGGACATTCTATATAGCTGTTGCAAAACGTGTGGTCTGTTGGTGAACTAGCAGCACCAGCATTACCAAGATTTCCTTAGTTTGCAGGGCTACTGAGTCAGAATTCGCATTTTGACAAAACTCCAGGTGATTCATGCTCTGCATTTAAGTTGGAGAAGCACTGTTCTATAGTTCTCCTTATGTCCTAAATGCATTGTCAGTGAAAGAAAATACTATACGTATGATAATAATAACGGTAATATTAACAAAAATGTAACTATTAGTAATTTTCTATGCTCTCCCAGATACTAAGTCCTTTATTTAATACTTGTGATATTTCTGCGAAGTTGCAATTGATATCACCTACTAAACTGATACTCAGAAATCTGAAGTAATTCTCCAAGGTCACAAAGCTAGTGAATCACAAACCAGATTTTTAAACTCTTGCTGCTTCATTCCAAAGACTAAACCGTTTCTAACTCACGGTTAATACATTTGCTTCTGCCTTCCATTTCCTAAATATGGTTTCCTTTCTATTTCATTAGCTTTACTTATACATGACTGATTTTTAACCCTCTCTAACATTTGCAGAATATGGTGTACTATGGTTAATAAGGACAATACCAAGTAATATCCTGTTGAGAAAGCGTGCAGAAGTAGCATCAAAAAACAGACTTTTTCCAAAATGTTTACTAAAAACTTTCAATAAAAACAAGATTTTCTACTTAGAATTTCTACCTTGCATAACTCAAATGGAGCATGACTATTAAAATGACAAATAGATTCCGTAGTTGTCTAAGAGCTAAGAATAAGAATTGCTATATAAAAAAGCATAAATATGCCATATGAATGACATGTATAAGAATCATGGGAGTGCTATTTGGTATTTAGTATTTAGTTCCATTCTGCAGCATGATCAAAAAGAAGCATCTGTATAGTTCACTGTGCATTATAGCACAATAAATCACCTCATTAGGCTCAGATATATGTAAAGATTTACAGTCTGGGAAAGTCCACTAGATATTCTTAATCACTTCTTAGACTGTACTGTCCCCCATATTTCTCTTTTTCTATAGAAAGGTTGCACATGGAAAGGCTTTATTTGAAATCCAGCAATGAATGGAATGTCTGTGAAGCAAGAAATAGATGGAAATTGACATTTTAAAAGAAAGTTTGGCTTCTGAAGAGATACAGCTGTGACCTTGGTCTTTTTGTTGGAGAGAAGTATTCCCTAGCCTTACTGTACTATTTTTCCCAAAGCACCCTCTCTATTGTTCTCCCTTCATCTCTGGCTCGTATCATATGGCCCCTCCCTCATTCTATCTGGTGAGTTCTGAGAAAAATGCTTAAATTCTGCAGAGAAGATTGAGAACAATGCTAAATATTCCTCAGAGAAGCAAAATATTATGTTAACAGTTTATATTTTCACATGAAATTGTCTATCTCTTCTCTCTGTCTCATGTGTGTATGTGTGTATGTGTATATATATATATGCATATAATATACAGTAGATATGTATATATAGAGTATAATATTCAGTATATATGTATATATAGTATAATATACCGTATATATGTATATATATACAGTGTGTGTGTGTGTGTATATATATATACATATATATATATATGTATATATATACTACCATTTACCTCCCAGGCTATACGTCCTGACATCTTAAAAGTAGAAAGCCCTCACAGGCCGCGGTTGCTCATGCCTGTAATCCCAGCAATTTGGGAGGCCGAGGCGTGCAGATCACCTGAGGTCGGGAGTTCAAGACCAGCCTGACCAACATGGTGAAACCCCATCTCTACTAAAAATACAAAAAATTAGCTGGGCGTTTTGTTGCGCACCTGTAATCCCAGCTACTCAGGAGGTGGAGGCAGGAGAATCACATGAACCCGGGAGTCGGAGGTTGTGTGAGCCGAGACCATGACATTGCACTGCAGCCTGGGCAATGAGAGCAAAACTCCATCTGAAAAATAAAGGTGGAAAGGCCTTAAAAGACTTTTGAAAATGAGATTTGTCAAATATTTATTAGAGATGAAGAAAATAAGTGCGGACCCACACGTAACTTGTCTGAGGTCACAGAAGTAGGGACCCACACGTAACTTGTCTGAGGTCACAGAGGTAGTCATGCTGCAGCAGCCTTATTGGTTTTCCTCTATGACATACATTATTATTGTTTTTGATCATTTCAAGAGGTTTCTAGTCGATAGTGGGACAAAATTTCTAATTTGGGAACCTAATTTTCTCTGCAAATCTTCTTTACATCTCTAGCTTATTAATACACCTCAGAAGTGTTACAGGAATTAATTCGCAGGATTTTGAAGAATATTTTGAGGTATGCTGGGAAAAATCATGTCAAGTGTCAATGATTAGAAACTAAACAATCAATATTAGATATTGTAAAATTATATTTAATCTTCCATATGGCATAAATAAGTTATTTTAATGTACAGTCGTTGTACTTTGTAAACTTGCATATAAAATATTTGAAAAAATAACTTTCAATATGTAAAATGTAAATATACAAAGGAAAGGATCGGAAAAAATAGATAAAAATAATCAGGCTAAGAAAACACTACAGTGTCACCCTCAGAAGACTATAGAAGGATTCTCACCCTCGAGAAACAGAGGAACTTGAACATGGAAATGACCCTCTGCTGGCCATACTGATTATGGTACATAATTTTAAAAGGCTTTTAGAGAGAAGGGAAATGTTTTATTATGCATTCAGCACAGTGTTATGGTGATGTTTCTTAACTATCAGCTATTTTTAAAATTCCTATAATCTTTCTATAGATGACAAAGTTACATAAATATGAAGGATAAGAAGGGCCCCTGCAAACCTGATAATACAATTCTCTTTTCAATGATAACGTATTTCTAAGCGCGCATCTCCTAATCATATTGATGTGCATTTAGTGTTCTTTTACCTACACCTGTCAAAGTGGCTAAAGTAATCCTTCATGAGGAGATAATTTTTTCCTTTAGGTGATTTTTTCCGCATAATACTCTAACATTTCCAATTCCATCTTTCTCGAAAAAGTTTACATGATATACATATACAATTACTAAAACTTTGGCTGCATAAATAATTTAAATGGACTTTACTTCAAAGATAATATTTACTTTTAAAGTTGTAAACCATTGAATCATCAATTAATTAGAATTATCTTTTTCTTTATAAATAAAGTTTTTTGTCCCTACATATTTATGATTTGGAAATTTTCACCTGGAAAATTTCATTTTCAGTTGGATGCCTTGTCTTTAGTATAAAATTCAGTATTTCAATTTCAATATAATTTTTTGATTGATTTTTACCTGAAATTATGATAAAATAAGAAAAGTGAAAAATAGAGATAAACTTTAAGTACAATGTTATTTGTGCTTAATAATAAAATCAAGAAAGTAAAATATCTAAAATAATTATAACTATTTAAATAAACAAAGTATCATGTAATGGGCGAAATATTCTTCTGGCTCGTTTTTGATTCTGGCAAGTTGTTTACAGGTTCTGAAGTTCAGTTTACTCATCTCTAACATGAGGTTGAACTAGGTATGGCTTGTTTGGCTGAACTCTGTAAAGCTGGTCAAAAAAGTTGCATTTGCATTCTCCTTCCTGTTACTGTATACAATAGAATCCTTCCTGTTTCTACCATGAGATTCAGAACACAGTCTCTGACCTTTCTGAATAGTTTCCAAGTCTCCTTTTTCTCCTGAAGCCTTCTCATAAACGGCTCTACCATGCACCCTGCTTGTCAACACCAAACTCGAAGTATACCTGATGTCATCCCTTCCTTTACCATCTTCCTACCTGTATCCAATCTGTAGCTCAACCATATCAAACTTGAGAAATCTCTCTAATGCATCCATTCTGCTCATTCTCTATAATAACCACTCTAGGTCAAACCACGGCCAAACCCATCAGTTCAGTTCAATATTTTGATGGATCCCTAATGTGTCTGCATATTTCCACTTCCCCCTTCTACCATCTGTTCTCTAGAAAGCAAAGAAAGTAATCACCAAAAAAAGAAAAAGAAAAAGAAAACAGGAAAGGAATAACATCAGGTCAATGCCCTAGAAAAATCTTGCAGAAGCTTCCCAATACTTGTGCAAGAAAGCTCACACCCCATATTCGGACCTCCTAACTCTAAATGTGTGTATAACCTCATGTCATGCATCCTTCACTTAATATGCTCCGGCCACCATGGACTTCTACTACTCATACACGCTGAACATTCTCCTGTTAGAAGGCCTTGTCATGTGTTCTTCTGGTTTCCTGGAAATCTCTTGTCATCTTCTCGTCTTTCAGGCCAGAGATTAATTTCCTCAAACAGGCCTTTCTTGATCCCACCTTATCTCACTTTACCTTCAACCTCTTTTAAAAATCTTCAATCTGATTTTTCTTCATACCATATAATATGTCAATATCTCGTCTATTTATGTGCTTACTAACTTATACTGAGGAGAGCCTTTTGAATAGAATCTCAATAGGCCGAGTTTCTACAACTATGTCCCCATACCTCAATTCCCAGCACTTGGCACAGGATCGAGGACAACAAACACTTACTGACTGGATAACGAACTACTTGTAAGATAAAATCAAACCTTGCGGAATTGCAGGCATATTCCCTTACTCTTATACTCCTATGCTTAAAGTGAAAATATATTCATGTTATATTGCTCCAAATGTCCACTTCCAGTTTCTACAGAAAGAGTGTTTGACAACTCCTCAATCAAAAGTAAGGTTCAACTCTGTTAGTTGAATGCACAGAACAGAAAGAAGCTTCACAGAATGCTTCTGTGTAGTGTTTAATTGAAGATATTCCTTTTTCCACTATTGGTCTCTTAGCGCTCCGAATTTCCACTTGCAGTTTCTGCAGAAAGAGTGTTTCAGAACTGCTCAATCAAAAGTAAGGTTCAACTCTGAAAGCTGAATGCACAGAACAGAAAGAAGTTTCACAGAATGCCTCTGTGTAGTTTATATTTGAAGATATTCCTTTTTCCACTATTACCCTCTTAGCGCTGGGAACGTCCACTTGCATTTCCTATAGAAAGAGTGTTTCAGAACTGCTCAAGCAAATGTATGGTTTAACTCTGTTAGTTGAAGGCACAGATCAGAAAGAAGTTTCACAGAATGCTTCTGTGTAGTTTTTATTAAAAGATATTCCTTTTTCCAATATAGGCCTCTTAGCGCCCTGAATGTCCAATTGCAGTTTCTACAGAAAGAGCGTTTCAGAACAGCTCAATCAAAAGTAAGGTTCAACTCTGTTAGTTGAATGCACAGAACAAAATGAAGTTTCACAGAATGCTTCCGTGTAGTTTTTATTTGAAGATATTCCTTTTTCCAATATAGGCCTCTTAGCGCTCCGAATATCCACTTGCAGTTTCAACAGAAAGAGTGTTTCAGAACTGCTCAATCAAAAGTAAGGTTCAACTCTGAAAGCTGAATGCACAGAACAGAAAGAAGTTTCACAGAATGCCTCTGTGTAGTTTATATTTGAAGATATTCCTTTTTCCACTATTACCCTCTTAGCGCTGGGAACGTCCACTTGCATTTCCTATAGAAAGAGTGTTTCAGAACTGCTCAAGCAAATGTATGGTTTAACTCTGTTAGTTGAAGGCACAGATCAGAAAGAAGTTTCACAGAATGCTTCTGTGTAGTTTTTATTAAAAGATATTCCTTTTTCCAATATAGGCCTCTTAGCGCCCTGAATGTCCAATTGCAGTTTCTACAGAAAGAGCGTTTCAGAACAGCTCAATCAAAAGTAAGGTTCAACACTGTTAGTTGAATGCACAGAACAAAATGAAGTTTCACAGAATGCTTCCGTGTAGTTTTTATTTGAAGATATTCCTTTTTCCAATATAGGCCTCTTAGCGCTCCGAATATCCACTTGCAGTTTCTACAGAAAGAGTGTTTCAGAACTGCTCAATCAAAAGTAAGGTTCAACTCTGTTAGTTGAATGCACAGAACGGAAAGAAGTTTCACAGAATGCTTCTGTGTAGTTTATATTTGAAGATATTCCTTTTTCCACTATTACCCTCTTAGCGCTCCGAATGTCCACTTGCAGTTTCTACAGAAAGAATGTTTCAGAACTGCTCAATCAAAAGTAAGATTCAACTCTGTTAGTTGAATGCACAGAACAGAAAGAGGTTTCACAGAATGCTTCTGTGTAGTATTTCATTGAAGATATTCATTTTCCCACTATAGGCCTCTTAGTGCTCCGAAAGTCCACTTGCAGTCTCTACAGAAAGAGTGTTTCAGAACGGCTCAACCAAAGTTAGGTTCAAATCCGTTAGTTGAATGCATGGAACAGAAAGAAGTTTCACAGAATGTTTCTGTGTAGATTTATTGGAAGATATTTGTTTTTCCACTATACGCCTCTTAGCGATCCGAATGTCCACTTGCAGTTTCTACGGAAAGAGTGTTTCAGAACTACTCAATGAAAAGTGAGACAAACTCTGTTAGTTGAAGGCAGAGAAGAGAAAGAAGTTTCAGAAAAGGTTTCTGTGTAGTTTTTATTTGGAGATATTCCTTTTTCCACTATAGGCCTCTTAGAGCTCAAATGTCCACCTGCATTTTCTACAGAAAGAGTGTTTCAGAACTGCTCCATCAAAAGTATGGTTTAAATTTGTTAGTTGAATGCACAGATCAGAAAGAAGTTTCACAGAATGCTTCCTTGTAGTTTTTATGTGTAGATATTCCTTTTTCCAATATAGGCCTCTTAACGCTCCGAATGTCCACTTGCAGTTTCTTCAGAAAGAGAGTTTCAGAACTGCTCAATCAAGAGTAAGGTTCAACTCTGTTAGTTGAATGCACAGAACAGAAAGAAGTTTCACAGAATGCTTCTGTCAAGTTTTATTTGAAGATATTTGTTTTTGCACTTTATGCCAATTAGCGCTCCGAATGTCCACTTGCAGTTTCTATAGAAAGAGTATTTCAGAACTGCTGAATCAAAAGTAAGGCTCAACTCTGTTAGTTGAATGCAGAGAACAGAAAGAAGTTTCAGAGAATGCTCCTGTGTAGTTTTTATTTGGAGATATTCCTTTTTTCACTATAGGCCAATTAGCGGTCCTAACGTCCACTTGCAGTTTCTACAGAAAGAGTGTTTCAGAACTGCTCAATCAAAGGTAAGGTTCAACTCTGTTAGTTGAATGCACAGAACAAAATGAAGTTTCACAGAATGCTTCTGTGTAGTTTTTATTTGAAGATATTCCTTTTTCCACTGTAGACGTTATAACGCTCTGAATGTCCACTTGCAGTTTGTACAGAAAGAGTGTTTCAGAACTGCTGAATCAAAAGTAAGGCTCAACTCTGTTAGTTGAATGCAGAGAACAGAAAGAAGTTTCAGAGAATGCTTCTGTGTAGTTTTTATTTGGAGATATTCCTTTTTCCACTATAGGCCTCTTAGCGGTCCGAATGTTCACTTGCAGTTACTACATAAAGAGTGTTTCAGTACTGCTCAATCAAAGGTAAGGTTCAACTCTGTTAGTTGATTGCACAGAACAAAATGAAGTTTCACAGAATGCTTCGGTGGAGTTTTTATTTGAAGATATTCCTTTTTCCACTCTAGGCCTCTTAGCCCTCCGAATTTCCACTTGCAGTTTCTACAGAAAGAGTGTTTCAGAACTGCTCAATCAAAAGTGAGATTCAACTCTGGTAGTTGAATGCACAGAACAGAAAGAAGTTTCACAGAATGCTTCTGTGTACTTTATATGTGAAGATATTCCTTTTTCCACAATTACCCTCTTAGCGCTCCGAATGTCAACTTGCATTTTCTACTGAAAGACTGTTTAAGAACTGCTAAATCAAAAATATGGTGTAACTCTGTTAGTTTAATGCACAGATCAGAAAAGAGTTTCACAGAATGCTTCTGTGTAGTTTTAATTTCAAGATATTCCTTTTTCCAATATAGGCCTCTTAGCGCTCCGAACGTCCAATTGCAGTTTCTACAGAAAGAGTGTTTCCGAACGGCTCAATCAAAAGTAAGGTTCAAGTCTGTTAGTTGAATGCACAGAACAGAAAGAAGTTTCACAGAATGCTTCTGTCCAGTTTTATTTGAAGATATTTGTTTTTCCACTTTACGCCTCTAAGCGCTCCGAATGTCCCCTTGCAGTTTCAACAGAAGGAGTGTTTCAGAACTGCTGAATCCAAAGTAAGGTTCAACTCTGCTAGTTGAATGCACAGAACAGAAAGAAATTTCACAGAATGCTTCTGTGTAGTTTATATTTTAAGAGATTCCTTTTTCCACAATTACCGTCTTAGCGCTCTGAATGTCCACTTGCATTTTCTGCTGAAAGACTCTTTCAGAACTGCACAATCAAAACTATGGTTTAACTCCATTAGTTGAAGGCACAGATCAGAAAAGAGTTTCACAGAATGCTTCAGTGTAGTTTTTATTTGAAGATATTCCTTTTTCCAATATATGCCTCTTAGCGCTCAGAATGTCCAATTGCAGTTTCTGCAGAAAGAGTGTTTCAGAACAGCTCAATCAAAAGTAAGTTTCAACTCTGTTAGTTGAATGCACAGAACAAAATGAAGTTTCACAGAATGCTTCCATGTAGTTTTTATTAGAAAATATTCCTTTTTCCAATATAGGCCTCTTAGCTCTCTGAAGGTCCACTTGCAGTTTCCACAGAAAGAGTGTTTCAGAACTGCTCAATCAAAAGTAAGGTTCAGCTCTATTAATTGAATGCCCAAAATAGAAAGAAGTTTCACAGAATGATTCTGGGTAGTTTATATTTGAAGATATTAATTTTTCCACTATTACCCTCTTAGCGCTCCGAATGTCCACTTGCAGTTTCTACAGAAAGAATGTTTCAGAACTGCTCAATCAAAGTAAGATTCAACTTTGTTAGTTGAATGCACAGAACAGAAAGAAGTTTCACAGAATGCTTCTGTGTAGTATTAATTGAAGATATTCGTTATTCCACTATAGGCCTCTTAACTCTCCGAAAGTCCACTTGCAGTTTCTACAGAAAGAGTGTTTCAGAACGGCTCAATCAAAAGTAAGGTTCAACTCTGTTAGTTGAATGCAAGGAACAGAAAGAAATTTCACAGAATGTTTCTGTGTAGTTTTATTTGAAGATATTTATTTTTCCACTATACGCCTCTTAGCAATGCGAATGTCCACGTTCAGTTTATACAGAAAGAGTGTTTCAGAACTACTCAATGAAAAGTAAGACAAACTCTGTTAGTTGAATGCAGAGAAGACAAAGAAGTTTCAGAGAATTCTTCTGTGTAGTTTTAATTTGGAGATATTCCTTTTTCCACTGTAGGCCTGATAGCGCTCAACTGTCCACCTGCATTTTCTACAGAAAGGGTGTTTCAGAACTGCTCAATCAAAAGTATGGATTAACTCTTTTACTTGAATGCACAGATCAGAAAGAAGTTTCACAGAATGCTTCTGTGTAGTTTTTATGTGTAGATATTCCTTTTTCCAATATAGGCCTCTTAGCGCTCTGAATGTCAAATTGCAGTTTCTACAGAAAGAGTGTTTCAGAACGGCTCAATCAAAAGTAAGGTTCAACTCTGTTAGTTGAATGCACAGAATAGAAAGAAGTTTCACAGAATGCTTCTGTCTAGTTTTGTTTGAAGATATTTGTTTTTCCACTTTACGCCTCTTAGCGCTCCGAATGTCCACTTGCAGTTTCTACAGAAAGAGTGTTTCAGAACTGAAGAATCAAAAGTAAGGCTCAACTCTGTTAGTTGAATGCAGAGAACAGAAAGAAGTTTCAGAGAATTCTTCTGTGTAGTTTTTATTTGGAGATATTCCTTTCTCCACTATAGGTCTCTTAGCGGTCCGAATGTCCACTTGCAGTTTCTACATAAAGAGTGTTTCAGAACTGCTCAACAAAGGTAAGGTTCAACTCTGTTAGTTGAATGCACAGAACAAACTGATGTTTCACACAATGCTTCTGTGTAGTTTATATTTGAAGATATTCCTTTTCCCACTCTAGGCCTCTTAGAGCTCCGAATGTCCAATTGCAGTTTCTACAGAAAGAGAGTTTCAGAACGGCTCAATCAAAAGAAAGGTTCAACTCTGTTAGTTGAATGCACAGAACAGAAAGAAGTATCACAGAATGATTCAGTGTAGTATTAATTTGAAGATGTTCCTTTTTCCACTATTACCCTATTAGCGCTCCGAATGTAAACTTGCAGATTCTACAGAAAGGGTGTTTAAGAACTGCTCCTTCAAAAGTAAGGCTCAACTCTGTTAGTTGAATGCAGGGAACAGAAAGAAGTTTCAGAGAATGCTTCAGTGTAGTTTTTATTTGGAGATATTACTTTTTCCAGTATTACCATCTTATCGCTCCGAATGTCCACTTGCATTTTCTACAGAGAGGGTTTAAGAACTGCTCAATCAAAAGCATGGTTTAAATGTGTTAGCTGAATGCACAGATCAGAAAGAAGTTTCACAGAATGCTTCTGTGTAGTATTTATTTGGAGATATTCATTTTTCCAATATAGGACTCTTAGCATTCAGAATGTCTAATTGCACAATGTACAGAAAGAGTGATTCAGAACTGCTCCTTCAAAAGTAAGGCTCAACTCTGTTAGTTGAATGCACGGAACAGAAAGAACTTTCAGAGAATGCTTCTGTGTAGTTTATATTTGAAGATATTCGTTTTTCCACTATTACCATCTTAGTGCTCCGAATGTCCACTTGCATTTTCTACAGAAAGAGTGTTTCAGAACTGCTCAAATAAAAGTATAGTTTATATCTGTTAGCTGAATGGACACATCAGAAAGAAGTTTCACAGAATGCTTCGGTGTAGTTTTTATTTGAAGATATTCTTTTTCCCAATATACGCCTCTTAGCGCTCAGAATGTCCAATTGCAGTTCCTACAGAAAGAGGGTGTCAGAACGGCTCAATCAAAAGTAATGTTCTACTCTGTTAGTTGAACGCACAGAACAGAAAGAAGTTTCACAGAATGCTTATGTGAAGTTTATATTTGAACATATTCCTTTTTCCATGGTTACCCTATTAGCGCTCCGAATGTCCACTTGCATTATCTACAGAAGGAGTGTTCAGAACTCCTCAATCAAAAGTATATTTTAATTCTGTTAGTTGAGTACACAGATCAGAAAGAAGTTACACAGAATGCTTCTGTGTAGTTCTCATTTGAAGATATTCCTTTTTCCAATATAGGCCTCTTAGCGCTCAGAATGTCCAATTGCAGTATCTACAGAAAGCGTGTTTCAGAACTGCTCAATCAAAAGTAAGGTCCAACTCGGTTAGTTGAATGCACGGAACAGAAAGAAGTTTCAGAGAATGCTTCTATGTAGTTTATATTTGAAGGTATTCCTTTTTCCACTATTACCCTCTTAGCGCTCCGAATGTCCACTTGCATTTTCTACAAAAAGAGTGTTTCAGAACTGCTCAAACAAAAGTATGGTTTAAATTTGTTAGCTGAATGCACAGATCAGAAACAATTTTCACAGAATGCTTCTTTGTAGTTTTTATTTGAAGATATTCTTTTTCGAAATATAGGCCTCTTAGCGCTCAGAATGTTCAATTGCAGTTTCTACATAAAGAGTGTTTCAGAAAGGCTCAATCAAAACTAAGGTTCAACTCTGTTAGTTGAATGCACAGAACAGAAAGAAGTTTCACAGAATACTTCTGTGTAGTATTTATTTGAATATATTCCATTTTCCACTATTAACCTCTTAGCGCTCCGAATGTCCACTTGCAGTTTCTACAGAAAGAGTGTTTCAGAACTGCTCCTTCAAAAATAAAGCTCAACCCTGTTAGGTAAATACAGAGAACAGGAAGAAGTTTCAGAGAATGCTTCTGTGTAGTTTTTATTTGGAGATATTTCTTTTTCCACTATTAGAAACTTAGTGCTCCGAATGTCCACTTGCACTTTCTACAGAAAGAGTGTTTGAGAACTGCTCAATCAAAAGTATTGTTTAACTCTGTTAGCTGAATGCACAGATCAGAAAGAAGTTTCACAGAATGCTTCTGTGTAGTTTTTATTTGAAGATAGTCCTTTTTCCAATATAGGCCTCTTAGCACTCAGAATGTCCGATTGCAGTTTCTACAGAAACAGTGTTTCAGAACGGCTCAATCAAAGTAAGACTCAACTCTATTAGTTGAATACAGAGAACAGGAAGAAGTTTCAGAGAATGCTTCTGTGTAGTTTTTATTTGGAGATAATTCTTTCTCCACTATTACCCTCTTAGCGTTCCGAATGTCCACTTGAATATTCTACAGAAAGAGTGTTTCAGAACTGCTCAATCAAAAGAATGGTTTAACTCTGATAGCTGAATGCACAGATCGGACAGAAGTTTCACAGAATGGTTCTGTGTAGTTTTTATTTGAAGATATTCTTTTTCCCAATATAGGCCTCTTAGCGCTCAGAATGTCCAATTGCAGATTCTACAGAAAGTGTTTCAGTATGGCTCAATCAAAAGTAAGGTTCAACTCTGTTAGTTGAATGCACAGAAGAGAAAGAAGTTTCACAGAATTCTTCTGTGTATTTTATATTTGAATATATTCCTTTTTCCACTATTACCCTGTTAGCGCTCCGAATGTCCACTTGCATTTTCTACAGAAAGAGTGTTCGGAACTGCTCAATCAAAAGTATGCTTTAACTCTGTTAGTTGAATGCACAGATCAGAAAGTAGTTTCACAGAATGCATCTGTGTAGTTTTTATTTGAAGATATTCTTTTTCCCAATATATGCCTCTTAGCGCTCAGTATATCCAATTGCAGTTTCTACAGAAAGAGAGTTTCAGAACGGCTCAATCAAAAGTAAGGTTCAACTCTGTTAGTTGAATGCACAGAACAGAAAGAAGTTTCAGAGAATGCTTCTGTGTAGTTTATATTTGAATATATTCATTTTTCCAGTATTACATTCTTAGCGTTCTGAATGTCCACTTGCATTTTCTACAGAAACAGTGTTCAGAACTGCTCAATCAAAAGTGTGGTTTAACTCTGTTAGTTCAATGCACAGATTAGAAAGCAGTTTCACAGAATTATTCTGTGTAGTATTTGTTTGAAGATATTCCTTTTCCAATATAGGACTATTAGCGCTCATAATGTCCAATTGCAGTATCTACAGAAAGAGATTTTCAGAACTGCTCAATCAAAAGTAAGGTTCAACACTGTTAGTTGAATGCACTGAACAGAAAGATGTTTCGGAGAATGCTTCTGAGTAGTTGAGTAGTTTATATTTGAAGCTATTCCTTTTTCCACTATTACCCTCTTAGCGCTCCGAATGTATAGTTGCATTTTCTACAGAAAGAGGGTTTCGGAATGCCTGAATGAAAAGTAAGGTTGAACTCTTTTAGTTGAATGCACAGAACAGAAAGAAGTTTCACAGAATGCTTTTGTGTAGTATTTATTTGATGATATTTCTTTTTCCACTATTACAATCTTAGCGCTCCGAATGTCCACTTAGAGTTTCTACAGAAAGAGTGTTCAAAAAGGCTCAAACAAGAGTACAGTTTTACTCTGTTAGTTGAATGCACAGATCAGAAAGAAGTTTCACAGAATGCTTCTGTGTAGTTTTTATTTGTAGATAATCTTTTTCCCAATATAGGACTCTTAGCGCTCAGAATGTCCAATTGCAGTTTCTACAGAAAGAGTGTTTCAAAACGGCTCAATCAAAAGTATGGTTTAACTCTGTTAGCTGAATGCACAGATCAGAAAGTAGTTTCACAGAATGCATCTGTGTAGTTTTTATTTGAAGATATTCTGTTTCCCAATATAGGCCTCTTAGGGCTCAGTATATCCAATTGCAGTTTCTACAGAAAGAGAGTTTCAGAGCGGTTCAATCAAAAGTAAGGTTCAACTCTGTTAGTTGAATGCACAGAACAGAAAGAAGTTTCAGAGAATGCTTCTGTGTAGTTTATATTTGAATATATTCATTTTTCCAGTATTACATTATTAGCGTTCTGAATGTCCACTTGCATTTTCTACAGAAACAGTGTTCAGAACTTCTCAATCAAAAGTGTGGTTTAACTCTGTTAGTTCAATGCACAGATCAGAAAGTAGTTTCACAGAATTATTCTGTGTAGTTTTTGTTTGAAGATATTCCTTTTCCAATATAGGACTATTAGCGCTCATAATGTCTAATTGCAGTATCTACAGAAAGAGATTTTCAGAACTGCTCAATCAAAAGTAAGGTTCAACACTGTTAGTTGAATGCACTGAACAGAAAGATGTTTCGGAGAATGCTTCTGAGTAGTTGAGTAGTTTATATTTGAAGCTATTCCTTTTTCCACTATTACCCTCTTAGCGCTCTGAATGTATAGTTGCATTTTCTACAGAAAGAGGGTTTCGGAACGCCTCAATCAAAAGTAAGGTTGAACTCTTTTAGTTGAATGCACAGAACAGAAAGAAGTTTCACAGAATGCTTCTGTGTAGTATTTATTTGATGATATTTCTTTTTCCACTATTACAATCTTAGCGCTCCGAATGTCCACTTAGAGTTTCTACAGAAAGAGTGTTCAAAAAGGCTCAATCAAGAGTACAGTTTTACTCTGTTAGTTGAATGCACAGATCAGAAAGAAGTTTCACAGAATGCTACTGTGTAGTTTTTATTTGTAGATAATATTTTTCCCAATATAGGACTCTTAGCGCTCAGAATGTCCAATTGCAGTTTCTACAGAAAGAGTGTTTCAGAACGGCTCAATCAAAAGTAAGGTTCAACTCAGTTAGTTGAATGCACAAAACATAAAGAAGTTTCACAGAATGTTTCTGTGTAGTTCATATTTGAATATATTCCTTATTCCAGTATTACCCTCTTAGGGCTCCGAATGTCCACTTGCATTTTCTACAGAAAGAGTGTTCAGAACTGCTCAATGAAAAGTATGGTTTTACTATGTTATTTGAATGCATAGATCAGAAAGAAGTTTCACAGAATGCTTCTCTGTAGTTTTTATTTGTAGATATTATTTTCCCAATATAGGCCTCTTAGCGCTCACAATGTCCAACTGCAGTTTCTACAGAAAGAGTGTTTCAGAACGGCTCAATCAAAAGTAAGGTTCAACTCTGTTAGTTGAATGCACAGAACAGAAAGAAGGTTCATACAATGCTTCTGTGTAGTTTATATTTGAAGATATTCGTTTTTCCACTATTACCCACTTAGCGCTCCGAATGTCCAGGTGCATTTTCTACAGAAACAGTGTTTCAGAACTGCTTAATCAAAAGTATGGTTTAACTCTGTTAGCTGAATGCACAGATCAGAAAGAATTTTCACAGAATGCTTCTGTGTAGTTTATATTTGAATATATTCCTTTTTCCACTGCTACCCTCTTAGCGCTCCAAATGTCCAGTTGCATTTTCTACAGAAAGAGTGTTCAGAACTGCTCAATGAAAACTATGGTTTAACTCTGTTAGCTGAATGCACAGATCAGAAAGATGTTTCACAGAATGCTTCTGTGTAGTTTTCTTTGAAGATATTCTTTTTCCCAATATAGGCCTCTAAGCGCTCCGATTGTCCAATTTCAGTTTCTACAGAAAGAGTGTTTCAGAATGGCTCAATCGAAAGTAAGGTTGAAATCTGTTATTTGAATGCACAGAACAGAAAGTAATTTCACAGAATGCTTCTCTGTAGTTCATATTTGAAGATATTCCTTTTTCCACTATTACCCTCTTAGAGCTCCGAAAGTCCACTTGCATTTTCTACAGAAAGAGTGTTCAAAACTGCTCAATCAAAAGTAAGGTTCAATACTGTTATTTGAATGCACAGAACAGAAAGAAGTTTCAGAGAATGCTTCTGTGTAGTTTATGTTTGAAGATATTCCTTTTTCCACTATTACCCTCTTAGCGCTCCGAATGTCCACTGGCAGATTCTACACAAAGAGAGTTTCAGAACTGCTCCTTCAAAAGTAAGGCTCAACTTTGTTAGTTGAATGCAGAAAACAGAAAGGAGTTTCAGAGAATGCTTCTTTGTAGTTTTTATTGGGAGGTATTCCTTTTTCCACTATTACAATCTTAGCGCTCCGAATGTCAACTTGCATTTTCTACAGAAAGAGTCTTTCCTAACTGCACAACCAAAAGAATGCTTTAACTCTGTTAGCTGAATGCACAGATCAGAAATAAGTTCCACAGAATGTTTCTGTGTATTCTTTATTTGAAGATATACTTTTCCCAATATAGGCCTCTTAGCGCTCAGAATGTCCAATTGCAATTTCTACAGAAAGAGTGTTTCAGAACGGCTAAATCAAAAGTAAGGTTCAACACTGTTAGTTGAATGCACAGAACAGAAAGAAGTTTCACAGAATGCTTCTGTGTAGTTTATATTTGAATATATTCTTTTTCCACTATTAACCTCTTAGCGCTCCGAATGTCCAATTGCATTTTCTACAGAAAGAGTGTTCAGAACTGCAAAATCAAAAGTATGGTTTAACTCTGTTAGCTGGACGAACATATTAGAAATATGTTTCACAGAATGCTTCTGTGTTGTTTTAATTTGAAGATATTCTTTTTCCCAATATAGGCCTCTTAGCGCTCAGAATGTCCAATTGCAGTTTCTACAGAAAGAGTGTTTCAGAATGGCTCCCTCAAAAGTAAGGTTCAACTCAGTTAGTTGAATGCACAGAAGAGAAAGAAGTTTCACAGAATGCTTCTGTGTAGTATTTAGTTGAATATATTGCTTTTTCCACTATTACCCTCTTAGCGCTCCGAATGTACACTTGCAATTACTACAGAAAGAGTGTTTCAGAACTGCTCCTTCAAAAGTAAGGCTCAACGCTGTTAGTTGAATGCAGAGAACAGAAAGGAGTTTCAGAGAATTCTTCTGTGTAGTTTTCATTTGGAGATATTCCTTTTTCCACATTTACCCTCTTAGCGCACCGAATGTCCACTTGCATTTTCTACACAAAGGGGGTTTCAGAACGGCTCAATCAAAAGGAAGTTTCAACTCTGTTACTTGAATGCACAGAACAGCAAGAAGTTTCACAGAATGCTTCTGTGTAGTTTTTATTTGAAGGTATTGGTTTTTCCAATATGAGATTCTTAGCACTCAGAATGTCCAATTGCAGTATCTACAGAAAGAGTGTTTCAGAACTGCTCAATCAAATGTAAGGTTCAACTCTGTTAGTTGAATGTACGGAACAGAAAGAAGTTTCAGAGAATGATTCTGTTTTGTTTATATTTGAAGATATTCCTTTTTCCACTATTACCCTCTTAGTGCTCCGAATGTCCACTTGCAGGTTCTACAGATAGAGTGTTTCAGAACTGCTCCTTCCT
Organism: Symphalangus syndactylus; assembly: GCF_028878055.3. NCBI lineage: Eukaryota > Metazoa > Chordata > Mammalia > Primates > Hylobatidae > Symphalangus > Symphalangus syndactylus. The sequence goes on from NC_072428.2 coordinate 439,311, forward strand.
AAGTAACGCTCAACTCTGTTAGTTGAATGCACGGAACAGAAAGAAGTTTCAGAGAATGTTTCTGTGTAGTTTATATTTGAAGATATTCCTTTTTCCACTATTACCATCTTAGCGCTCCGAATGTCCACTTGCATTTTCTACAGAAAGAGAGTTTCAGAACGACTCAATCAATGTAAGGTTCAACTCTGTTACTTGAACGCACAGAACAGCAAGAAGTTTCACAGAATGCTTCTTTATAGTTTATATTTGAATATATTCCTTTTTCCACTATTACCCTCTTAGCGCTCCGAATGTCCACTTGCATTTTGTACAGAAGGAGTGTCCAGAACTCCTCAATCAAAAGTATGGTTTAACTCTGTTAGTTGAATGCACAGATCAGAAAAAAGTTTCACAGAATGCTTCTGTGTACTTTTTATTTGAAGGTATTCGTTTTTGCAATACAGGACTCTTAGGGCTCAGAATGTCCAATTGCAGTATCTACAGAAAGAGTGTTTCCGAACTGCTCAATCAAAAGTAAGGTTCAACACTGTTAGTTGAATGAACGGAACAGAAAGAAGTTTCAGAGAATGCTTCTGTGTAGTTTGTATTTGAAGATATTCCTTTTTCCGCTATTATCCTCTAAGAGCTCCGAATGTCCACTTGCATTTTCTACAGAAAGAGTATTTCCGAACTGCTCAATCAAAAGTATGGTTTAACTCTGTTAGCTGAATGCACAGATCAGTACGAAGTTTCACAGAATGTTTCTGTGTAGTTTTTATTTGAAGATAGTCTTTTTTCCAGTATAGGCCTCTCAACGCTCCGAATATCCAATTGCAGTTTCTACAAAAAGAGTGTTTCAGAACGGCTCAATCAAATGTAAGGTTCAACTCTCTTAGTTGAATGCACAGAACAGAAAGAAGTTTCACAGAATGCTTCTGTGTAATATTTATTTGAAGATATTACATTTTCCACTATTACCCTCTTAGCATTCCGAATGTCCACTTGCAGTTTCTACGTAAAGAGTGTTTCAGGACTGCTCCTTCAAAAATAAGGCTCAACTCTGTTAGTTGGAAGCAGAGAACAGAAAGAAGTTTCAGAGAATGCCTCTGTGTAGTTTTTATTTGAAGATAATCCTTTTTCCACTATTACAAATTTAGCGCACCGAATGTCCACTTGCATTTTCTACAGAAAGAGTGTTCCAGAACTGCTCAATCAAGAGTATCTTTTAACTCTGTTAGTTGAATGCACAGATCAGAAATAAGTTTCACAGAATGCATCTGTGTAGTTTTTATTTGAAGATATTCTTTATACCAATATAGGCCTCATAGCGCTCGGTATGTTAAATTTCAGTTTCTACAGAAAGACTGTTTCAGAACGGCTCAATCAAAAGTAAGGTTCAACTCTGTTAGTTGAATGCACAGAACAGAATGTAGTTTCACAGAATGCTACTGTGTAGTTTATATTTGAAGATATTCCTTTTTCCACGATTACCTTCCTAGAGCTGCGAATGTCCACTTGCATTTTCTACAGAAAGCGTCTTCAGAACTGCTCAATCAAAAGTATGGTTTAAATCTGTTAGTTGAATGCACAGATCAGAAAGAAGTTTCACAGAATTCTTCTGTGTAGTTTTTATTTGAAGATATTCATTTTTCCAATATAGGACTCTTAGCGCTCAGAATGTCCAATTGCAGTATCTACAGAAAGAGTGTTTCAGAACTGCTCAATAAATGTAAGGTTCAACACTTTTAGTTGAATGCATGGAACAGAAAGAAGTTTCGGAGAATGCTTCTGTATAGTTTATATTTCAAGATATATACTTCTTTCTGTTCTGTGCATTCAACTAACTGAGTTGAACCTTACTTTTGATTGAGCAGTTCAGAAACACTCTTTCTGTAGAAAATGCAAGTGGACATTCGGTGCGCTAAGAGGGTAATAGTGGAAAAAGGAATATATTCAAATATAAACTACACAGTAGCATTCTGTGAAACTACTTTCTGTTCTGTGCATTCAACTAACAGGGTTGAACCTTACTTTTGATTGAGCCGTTCTGAAACACTCTTTCTGTAGAAACTGCAATTGGACATTCAGAGCGCTAAGAGGCCTATATTGGGAAAAATAGTATCTTAAAATAAAATCTACACAGAAGCATTGTGTGAAACTTATTTCTGATATGTGCATTCAGCTAACAGAATTAATCCACAATATTGATTGCACAGTTCCGAACACACTTTCTGTAGAAAATGCAACTGGACATTCGGAGCGCTAAGAGGGTAATAGTGGAAAAAGGAACATATTCAAATATAAACTACACAGTAGCATTCTGTGAAACTTCTTTCTGTTCTGTGCATTCAACTAACAGAGTTGAACCTTACTTGTGATTGAGCCGTTCTGAAACACTCTTTCTGTAGAAACTGCAATTGGACATTCTAAGCGCTAAGAGGCCTACATTGGGAAAAAGAATATCTTCAAATAAAAAAATACACAGATGCATTCTGTGAAACTTATTTCTGATATGTAAATTCAGTTAACAGAGCTAAACCATATTTTTGATTGAGCAGTTATGAAACACTCTTTTTGTAGAAAATGCAAGTGGACATTCGGAGCTCTAAGATTATAATAGAGGAAAAAGTAATATCTCCAATTAAAATCTACACAGAAGCATTCTCTGAAACACCTTTCTGTTCTCCGCATTCAACTAACAGAGATGAGCCTTACTTTTGATTGAGCCGTTCTGAAACACTCTTTCTGCAGAAACTGCAATTGGACATTCTGAGCGCTAAGAGGCCTATATTGGGAAAAAAAATATCTTCAAATAAAAACTACACAGATGCATTCTGTGCAACTTATTTCTGATCTGTAAATTCAGTTAACAGAGCTAAACCATATTTTTGATTGAGCAGTTATGAAACACTCTTTTTGTAGAAAATGCAAGTGGACATTCGGAGCGCTAAGATTGTAATAGAGGAAAAAGGAATATCTCCAATTAAAAACTACACAGAAGCATTCTCTGAAACCCCTATCTGTTCTCCGCATTCAACTAACAGAGTTGAGCCTTACTTTTGAAGGAGCATTTCTGAAACATTCTTTGTGTAGAAACTGCGAGTGGACATTCGGAGCGCTAAGTGAGTAATAGTCAAAAAAGGAGTATCTTCAACTAAATACTACACAGAAGCATTCTGTGAAACTTCTTTCTGTTGTGTGCATTCAACTAAGAGAGTGGAACCTTACATTTGATTGAGCCGTTCTGAGACACTCTTTCTGTAGAAACTGCAATTGGACATTCTGAGCGCTAAGAGGCCTATATTGGGAAAAATAATATCTTCAAATAAAAACTACACAGAAGCATTGTTTGAAACCTATTTCTGATATGTGCATTCAGCTAACAGAGTTAAACCATACTTTTGATTGCGCAGTTCAAAACACTCTCTCTGTAGAAAATGCAAGTGGACATTCGGAGCGCTAAGAGGGTAATACTGGAAAAAGTAATATATTCAAATATAAAGTACACAGAAACATTCTGTGAAACATCTTTCTGTTCTGTGCATTCAACTGCCAGGGTTGAACCTTATTTTTGATTGAGCCGTTCTGAAACACTCTTTCTGTAGAAACTGCAATTGGACATTCTGAGCGCTAAGAGGCCTATATTGGGAAAAAGAATATGTACAAATAAAAACTACACAGCAACATTCTGTGAAACTTCTTTCTGTTCTGTTCATTCAACTAAAAGAGTTGAACGTTAGTTTTGATTGAGCCGTTCTGAAACACTCTTTCTGTAGAAAATGCAAGTGGAGATTCGGAGCGCCTAGAGGGTAATAGTGGAAAATGGAATATCTTCAAATATAAACTACACAGAATCATTCTGTGAAACTTCTTTCTGATCAGTGCATTCAGCTAACAGAGTTAAACCATAACTTTGATTGAGCAGTTCTGAACACTCTTTCTGTAGAAAATGCGACTGGACATTTGGAGCGCTAAGAGGGTAGTAGTGGAAAAAGGAATATATTCAAATATAAACTACACAGAAGCATTCCATGAAACTTCTTTCTGATCTGAGCATTCAGCTACCAGAGTTAAACCATACTTTTGATGAACAGTTTTGAAACACTTTGTCTGTAGAAAATGCAACTGGACATTCGGAGCGCTAAGTGGGTAATAGTGGAAAATGAATATGTTCAAATATAAACTACACAGAAGCATTGTATGAAACTTCTTTCTGTTCTGTGCATTCAACTAAAAGAGTTGAACTTTACTTTTGATTGAGCCGTTCTGAAACACTCCTTCTGTAGAAACTGCAATTGAACATTCTTAGCGCTAAGAGGCCTATATTCGGAAAAAGAATATCTACAAATAAAAACTACACAGAAGCATTCTGTGAAGCTTCTTTCTGTTCTGTGCATTCAACTAACAAAGTTGAACCTTACTTTTGATTGAGCCGTTCTGAAACACTCTTTCTGTAGAAACTGCAATTGGACATTCTGAGCGCTAAGAGGCATATATTGGGAAAAATAATATCTTCAAATAAAAACTACACAGAAGCATTGTGTGAATCTTATTTCTGATATGTGCATTCAGCTAACAGAGTTAAACCATACTTTTGATTGCGCAGTTCCGAACACTCTTTCAGTAGAAAATGCAAGTGGACATTCGGAGCGCTAAGAGGGTAATAGTGGAAAGAAGGAATATATTCAAATATAAACTACGCAGATGCATTCTGTGAAACTTCTTTCTGTTCTGTGCATTCAACTACCAGGTTTGAACCTTACTTTTGATTGAGCCTTTCTGAAACACTCTTTGTGTAGAAACTGCAAGTGGATATTCGGAGCGCTAAGTGGGTAATAGTCAAAAAAGGAATATCTTCAACTAAATTCTACACAGAAGCATTCTGTGAAACTTCTTTCTGTTCCGTGCATTCAACTAAAAGAGGTGAACCTTACTTTTCATTGAGCCGTTCTGAAACACTCTTTCTATAGAAACTGCAATTGGACATTCTGAGCGCTAAGAGGCCTATATTGGTAAAAAGAATATCTTCATAGAAACACTACACAGAAGAATTCTGTAAAACTTCTTTCTGATCTGTGCATTCAGCTAACACAGTTAAACCATACTTTTGATTGAGCAGTTCTGAAACACTCTTTCTGTAGAAAATGCAACTGGACATTTGGAGCGCTAATTGGGTAATAGTGGAAAAATTAATATCTTCAAATATAAACTACACAGAATAATTCTCTGAAACTTATTTCTGATCTGTGCATTCAGCTAACAGAGTTAAACCGTACTTTTGATTGAGCAGTTATGAACACTCTTTCTGTAGAAAATGCCACTGGATATTTGGAGCGCTAAGAGGGTAGTAGTGGAAAAAGGAATATATTCAAATATAAACTACACAGAAGCATTCTATGAAACTTCTTTCTGTTCTGTGCATTCAACTAACAGTGTTGAACCTTATTTTTGATTGAGCCATTCTGAAACACTCTTTTTGTAGAAAATGCAAGTGGATATTCGGAGCGCTAAGACGGTAATACTGGAAAAGGAATATATTCAAATATAAACTACACAGAAGCATTCTGTGAAACTTCTTTCTTTTCTGTGCACTCAACTAACTGAGTTGAACCTTACTTTTGATGGAGCCGTTCTGAAAAACTCTTTCTGTAGAAACTGCAATTGGACATTCTGAGCGCTAAGAGGCCTATATTGGGAAAAAGAATATCTTCAAATAAAAACTACAGAGAAGCATTCTGTGAAAATTATTTCTGATATGGGCATTCAACTAATAGAGTAAAACCATACTTTTGATTGAGCCGTTCTGAACACTCTTTTTGTAGAAAATGCAATTGGACATTCTGAGCGCTAAGGGGCCTATATTGGGAAAAAGAATATCTACACATAAAAACTACAGAGAAGCATTCTGTGAAAATTCTTTCTGTTCTGTGCATTCAAGTAAAAGTGTTGAAACTTAGTTTTGATTGAGCCGTTCTGAAACACTCTTTCTGTAGAAAATGCAAGTGGACATTCGGAGCGCTAAGATTGTAATAGTGGAAAAAGGAATATCTCCAAATAAAAACTACACAGAAGCATTCTCTGAAACTCCTTTCTGTTCTCTGCATTCAACTAAAAGAGCTGAGCTTTACTTTTGAAGGAGCAGTTCTGAAACACTCTTTGTGTAGGAACTGCCAGTGGACATTCGGAGCACTAAGACGGTAATAGTCGAAAAAGGAATATCTTCAACTAAATACTACACAGAAGCATTCTGTGTAACTTCTTTCTGTTCTGTGCATTCAACTAAAAGAGTTGAATCTTAGTTTTGATTGAGCCATTCTGAAACACTCTTTCTGTAGAAACTGCAATAGGACATTCTGAGCGCTAAGAGGCCTACATTGGGAAAAAGAATATCTTCAAATAAAAACTACACAGAGGAATTGTGTGAAACTTCTTTCTGTTCTGTTCATTAAACTAAAAGAGTTGAACCTTAGTTTAGATTGAGCCATTCTGAAACACTCTTTCTGTAGAAAATGCAAGTGGAGATTCGGAGCGCTAAGAGGGTAATAGTGGAAAAAGGAATGTCTCCAAATATAAACTACACAGAATCATTCTGTGAAAATTCTTTCTGATCTGTGCATTCAGCTAACAGAGTTAAACCATACTTTTGATTGAGCAGATCTGAACACTCTTTCTGTAGAAAATGCAACTGGACATTTCGAGCGCTTAGAGAGTAGTAGTGGAAAAAGGAATATATTCAAATATAAACTACACAGAAGCATTCTGTGAAACTTCTTTCTGATCTGAGCATTCAGCTAACAGAGTTAAACCATACTTTTGATTGAGCAGTTTTGAAACACTCTGTCTGTAGAAAATGCAACTGGACATTCGTAGCGCTAAGTGGGTAATAGTGGAAAAAAGAATATGTTCAAATATAAACTACACAGAAGCATTGTATGAAACTTCTTTCTGTTCTGTGCATTCAACTAACAGAGTTGAACCTTACTTTTGATTGAGCCTTTCTGAAACACTCTTTCTGTAGAAACTGCAATTGGACATTCTGAGCGCTAAGAGGCCTCTATTGGGAAAAATAATATCTTCAAATAAAAACTACACAGAAGCATTGTGTGAAACTTATTTCTGATATGTTCATTAAGCTAACAGAGTTAAACCATACTTTTGATTGCGCAGTTCTGAACACTCTTTCTGTAGAAAATGCAAGTGGACATTCGGAGCGCTAAGAGGGTAATAGTGGAAAAAGGAATATATTCAAATATAAACTACACAGTAGCATTCTGTGAAAATTCTTTCTGTTCTGTGCATTCAACTAACAGAGTTGAACCTTACAATTGATTGAGCCGTTCTGAAACACTCTTTCTGTAGAAACTGCAATTGGACATGCTAAGCGCTAAGAGGCCTACATTGCGAAAAAGAATATCTTAAAATAAAAACTACACAGATGCATTCTGTGAAACTTATTTCTGATCTGTAAATTCAGTTAACAGAGATAAAACATATTTTTGATTGAGCAGTTATGAAACACTCTTTTTGTAGAAAATGCAAGTGGAGATTCCGAGCGCTAAGAGGGTAATAGTGGAAAAAGGAATGTCTTCAAATATAAACTACACGGAATCATTCGGTGAAATTTCTTTCTGATCTGTGCATTCAGCTAACAGAGTTAAACCATACTTTTGATTGAGCAGATCCGAACACTCTTTCTGTAGATAATGCAACTGGACATTTGGAGCGCTAAGAGCGTAGTAGTGGAAAAAGGAATATATTCAAATATAAACTACACAGAAGCATTCTGTGAAACTTCTTTCTGATCTGAGCATTCAGCTAACAGAGTTAAACCATACTTTTTATTGAGCAGTTTTGAAACACTCTGTCTGTAGAAAATGCAACTGGACATTCGTAGCGCTAAGTGGGTAATAGTGGAAAAAAGAATATGTTCAAATATAAACTACACAGAAGCATTGTATGAAACTTCTTTCTGTTCTGTGCATTCAACTAACAGAGTTGAACCTTACTTTTGATTGAGCCGTTCTGAAACACTCTTTCTGTAGAAACTGCAATTGGACATTCTGAGCGCTAAGAGGCCTATATTGGGAAAAAGAATGTCTACAAATAAAAACTACACAGAAGAATTGTGTGAAACTTATTTCTGTTCTGTTTGTTCAACTAAAAGAGTTGAACATTAGTTTTGATTGAGCCGTTCTGAAACACTCTTTCTGTAGAAAATGCAAGTGGAGATTCGGAGAGCTAAGATGGTAATAGTGGAAAAAGGAATGTCTCCAAATATAAACTACACAGAATCATTCTGTGAAACTTCTTTCTGATCTGTGCATTCAGCTAACAGAGTTAAACCATACATTTGATTGAGCAGATATGAACACTCTTTCTGTAGAAAATGCAACTGGACATTTGGAGCGCTAAGAGCGTAGTAGTGGAAAAAGGAATATATTCAAATATAAACTACACAGAAGCATTCTCTGAAACTTCTTTCTGATCTGAGCATTCAGCTAACAGAGTTAAACCATACTTTTGATTGAGCAGTTTTGAAACACTCTGTCTGTAGAAAATGCAACTGGACATTCGTAGCGCTAAGTGGGTAATAGTGGAAAAAAGAATGTGTTCAAACATAAACTACACAGAAGCATTGTATGAAACTTCTTTCTGTTCTGTGCATTCAACTAACAGAGTTGAACCTTACTTTTGATTGAGCCTTTCTGAAACACTCTTTCTGTAGAAACTGCAATTGGACATTCTGAGCGCTAAGAGGCCTCTATTGGGAAAAATAATATCTTCAAATAAAAACTACACAGAAGCATTGTGTGAAACTTATTTCTGATATGTTCATTAAGCTAACAGAGTTAAACCATACTTTTGATTGTGCAGTTCTGAACCCTCTTTCTGTAGAAAATGCAAGTGGACATTCGGAGCGCTAAGAGGGTAATAGTGGAAAAAGGAATATATTCAAATATAAACTACATAGTAGCATTCTGTGAAAAGTCTTCCTGTTCTGTGCATTCAACTAACAGAGTTGAACCTTACTTTTGATTGAGCCGTTCTGAAACACTCTTTCTGTAGAAACTGCAATTGGACATGCTAAGCGCTAAGAGGCCTACATTGGGAAAAAGAATATCTACAAATAAAAACTACACAGATGCATTCTGTGAAACTTATTTCTGATCTGTAAATTCAGTTAACAGAGATAAAACATATTTTTGATTGAGCAGTTATGAAACACTCTTTTTGTAGAAAATGCAAGTGGAGATTCGGAGCGCTAAGAGGGTAATAGTGGAAAAAGGAATGTCTTCAAATATAAACTACACGGAATCATTCGGTGAAACTTCTTTCTGATCTGTGCATTCAGCTAACAGATTTAAAACATACTTTTGATTGAGCAGATCTGAACACTCTTTCTGTAGAAAATGCAACTGGACATTTGGAGCGCTAAGAGCGTAGTAGTGGAAAAAGTAATATATTCAAATATAAACTACACAGAAGCATTCTGTGAAACTTCTTTCTGATCTGAGCATTCAGCTAACAGAGTTAAACCATACTTTTGATTGAGCAGTTTTGAAACACTCTGTCTGTAGAAAATGCAACTGGACATTCGTAGTGCTAAGTGGGTAATAGTGGAAAAAAGAATATGTTCAAATATAAACTACACAGAAGCATTGTATGAAACTTCTTTCTGTTCTGTGCATTCAACTAACAGAGTTGAACCTTACTTTTGATTGAGCCGTTCTGAAAAACTCTTTCTGTAGAAACTGCAATTGGACATTCTGAGCGCTAAAAGGCCTATATTGGGAAAAAGAATGTCTACAAATAAAAACTACACAGAAGAATTGTGTGAAACTTCTTTCTGTTCTGTTTGTTCAACTAAAAGAGTTGAACCTTAGTTTTGATTGAGCCGTTCTGAAACACTCTTTCTGTAGAAAATGCAAGTGGAGATTCGGAGCGCTAAGAGGGTAATAGTGGAAAAAGGAATGTCTCCAAATATAAACTACACAGAATCATTCTGTGAAACTTCTTTCTGATCTGTGCATTCAGCTAACAGAGTTAAACCATACTTTTGATTGAGCAGATCCGAACACTCTTTCTGTAGAAAATGCAAGTGGACATTTGGAGCGCTAAGAGCGTAGTAGTGGAAAAAGGAATATATACAAATATAAACTACATAGAAGCATTCTGTGAAACTTCTTTCTGATCTGAGCATTCAGCTAACAGAGTTAAACCATACTTTTGATTGAGCAGTTTTGAAACACTCTGTCTGTAGAAAATGCAACTGGACATTCGTAGCACTAAGTGGGTAATAGTGGAAAAAAGAATATGTTCAAATATAAACTACACAGAATCATTGTATGAAACTTCTTTCTGTTCTGTGCATTCAACTAACAGAGTTGAACCTTACTTTTGATTGAGCCGTTCTGAAACACTCTTTCTGTAGAAACTGCAATTGGACATTCTGAGCGCTAAGAGGCCTATATTGGGAAAAAGAATGTCTACAAATAAAAACTACACAGAAGAATTGTGTGAAACTTCTTTCTGTTCTGTTTGTTCAACTAAAAGAGTTGAACCTTAGTTTTGATTGAGCCGTTCTGAAACACTCTTTCTGTAGAAAATGCAAGTGGAGATTCGGAGCGCTAAGAGGGTAATAGTGGAAAAAGGAATTTCTCCAAATATAAACTACACAGAATCATTCTGTGAAACTTCTTTCTGATCTGTGCATTCAGCTAACAGAGTTAAACCATACTTTTGATTGAGCAGATCTGAACACTCTTTCTGTAGAAAATGCAACTGGACATTTGGTGCGCTAAGAGCGTAGTAGTGGAAAAAGGAATATATTCAAATATAAACTACACAGAAGCATTCTGTGAAACTACTTTCTGATCTGAGCATTCAGCTAACAGAGTTAAACCATACTTTTGATTGAGCAGTTTTGAAACTCTCTGTCTGTAGAAAATGCAACTGGACATTCTTAGCGCTAAGTGGGTAATAGAGGAATAAAGAATATGTTCAAATATAAACTACACAGAAGCATTGTATGAAATTTCTTTCTGTTCTGTGCATTCAACTAACAGAGTTGAAACTTACTTTTGATTGAGCCTTTCTGAAACACTCTTTCTGTAGAAACTGCAATTGGACATTCTGAGCGCTAAGAGGCCTCTATTGGGAAAAATAATATCTTCAAATAAAAACTACACAGAAGCATTGTGTGAAACTTATTTCTGATATGTTCATTAAGCTAACAGAGTTAAACCATACTTTTGATTACGCAGTTCTGAACACTCTTTCTGTAGAAAATGCAAGTGGACATTCGGAGCGCTAAGAGGGTAATAGTGGAAAAAGGAATATATTCAAATATAAACTACACAGTAGCATTCTGTGAAAATTCTTTCTGTTCTGTGCATTCAACTAACAGAGTTGAACCTTACTTTTGATTGAGCCGTTCTGAAACACTCTTTCTGTAGAAACTGCAATTGGACATGCTAAGCGCTAAGAGGCCTACATTGGGAAAAAGAATATCTTCAAATAAAAACTACACAGATGCATTCTGTGAAACTTATTTCTGATCTGTAAATTCAGTTAACAGAGATAAAACATATTTTTGATTGAGCAGTTATGAAACACTCTTTTTGTAGAAAATGCAAGTGGAGATTCGGAGCGCTAAGAGGGTAATAGTGGAAAAAGGAATGTCTTCAAATATAAACTACACAGAATCATTCGGTGAAACTTCTTTCTGATCTGTGCATTCAGCTAACAGAATTAAACCATACTTTTGATTGAGCAGATCTGAACACTCTTTCTGTAGAAAATGCAACTGGACATTTGGAGCGCTAAGAGCGTAGTAGTGGAAAAAGGAATATATTCAAATATAAACTACACAGAAGCATTCTGTGAAACTTCTTTCTGATCTGAGCATTCAGCTAACAGAGTTAAACCATACTTTTGATTGAGCAGTTTGAAACACTCTGTCTGTAGAAAATGCAACTGGACATTCGTAGCGCTAAGTGGGTAATAGTGGAAAAAAGAATATGTTCAAATATAAACTACACAGAAGCATTGTATGAAACTTCTTTCTGTTCTGTGCATTCAACTAACAGGGTTGAACGTTACTTTTGATTGAGCCGTTCTGAAACACTCTTTCTGTAGAAACTGCAATTGGACATTCTGAGCGCTAAGAGGCCTATATTGGGAAAAAGAATGTCTACAAATAAAAACTACACAGAAGAATTGTGTGAAACTTCTTTCTGTTCTGTTTGTTCAACTAAAAGAGTTGAACCTTAGTTTTGATTGAGCCGTTCAGAAACACTCTTTCTGTAGAAAATGCAAGTGGAGATTCGGAGCGCTAAGAGGGTAATAGTGGAAAAAGGAATGTCTCCAAATATAAACTACACAGAATCATACTGTGAAACTTCTTTCTGATCTGTGCATTCAGCTAACAGAGTTAAACCATACTTTTGATTGAGCAGATCTGAACACTCTTTCTGTAGAAAATGCAACTGGACATTTGGAGCGCTAAGACAGTAGTAGTGGAAAAAGGAATATATTCAAATATAAACTACACAGAAGCATTCTGTGAAACTTGTTTCTGATCTGAGCATTCAGCTAACAGAGTTAAACCATACTTTTGATTGAGCCGTTCTGAAACACCCTTTCTGTAGAAACTGCAATTGGACATGCTAAGCGCTAAGAGGCCTACATTGGGAAAAAGAATATCTTCAAATAAAAACTACACAGATGCATTCTGTGAAACTTATTTCTGATCTGTAAATTCAGTTAACAGAGATAAAACATATTTTTGATTGAGCAGTTATGAAACACTCTTTTTGTAGAAAATGCAAGTGGAGATTCGGAGCGCTAAGAGGGTAATAGTGGAAAAAGGAATGTCTTCAAATATAAACTACACAGAATCATTCGGTGAAACTTCTTTCTGATCTGTGCATTCAGCTAACAGAATTAAACCATACTTTTGATTGAGCAGATCTGAACACTCTTTCTGTAGAAAATGCAACTGGACATTTGGAGCGCTAAGAGCGTAGTAGTGGAAAAAGGAATATATTCAAATATAAACTACACAGAAGCATTCTGTGAAACTTCTTTCTGATCTGAGCATTCAGCTAACAGAGTTAAACCATACTTTTGATTGAGCAGTTTGAAACACTCTGTCTGTAGAAAATGCAACTGGACATTCGTAGTGCTAAGTGGGTAATAGTGGAAAAAAGAATATGTTCAAATATAAACTACACAGAAGCATTGTATGAAACTTCTTTCTGTTCTGTGCATTCAACTAACAGGGTTGAACCTTACTTTTGATTGAGCCGTTCTGAAACACTCTTTCTGTAGAAACTGCAATTGGACATTCTGAGCGCTAAGAGGCCTATATTGGGAAAAAGAATGTCTACAAATAAAAACTACACAGAAGAATTGTGTGAAACTTCTTTCTGTTCTGTTTGTTCAACTAAAAGAGTTGAACCTTAGTTTTGATTGAGCCGTTCTGAAACACTCTTTCTGTAGAAAATGCAAGTGGAGATTCGGAGCGCTAAGAGGGTAATAGTGGAAAAAGGAATGTCTCCAAATATAAACTACACAGAATCATACTGTGAAACTTCTTTCTGATCTGTGCATTCAGCTAACAGAGTTAAACCATACTTTTGATAGAGCAGATCTGAACACTCTTTCTGTAGAAAATGCAACTGGACATTTGGAGCGCTAAGAGAGTAGTAGTGGAAAAAGGAATATATTCAAATATAAACTACACAGAAGCATTCTGTGAAACTTCTTTCTGATCTGAGCATTCAGCTAACAGAGTTAAACCATACTTTTGATTGAGCAGTTTTGAAACACTCTGTCTGTAGAAAATGCAACTGGACATTCGTAGCGCTAAGTGGGTAATAGTGGAAAAAAGAATATGTTCAAATATAAACTACACAGAAGCATTGTATGAAACTTCTTTCTGTTCTGTGCATTCAACTAACAGAGTTGAACCTTACTTTTGATTGAGCCTTTCTGAAACACTCTTTCTGTAGAAACTGCAATTGGACATTCTGAGCGCTAAGAGGCCACTGTTGGGAAAAATAATATCTTCAAATAAAAACTACACAGAAGCATTGTGTGAAACTTATTTCTGAAATGTTCATTAAGCTAACAAAGTTAAACCATACTTTTGATTGCGCAGTTCTGAACACTCTTTCTGTAGAAAATGCAAGTGGACATTCGGAGCGCAAAGAGGGTAATAGTGGAAAAAGGAATATATTTAAATATAAACTACACAGTAGCATTCTGTGAAAATACTTTCTGTTCTGAGCATTCAACTAACAGAGTTGAACCTTACCTTTGATTGAGCCCTTCTGAAACACTCTTTCTGTAGAAACTGCAATTGGACATGCTAAGCGCTAAGAGGCCTACATTGGGAAAAAGAATATCTTCAAATATAAACTACACAGATGCATTCTGTGAAACTTATTTCTGATCTGTAAATTCAGTTAACAGAGATAAAACATATTTTTGATTGAGCAGTTATGAAACACTCTTTTTGTAGAAAATGCAAGTGGAGATTCGGAGCGCTAAGAGGGTAGTACTGGAAAAAGGAAGGTCTTCAAATATAAACTACACGGAATCATTCGGTGAAACTTCTTTCTGATCTGAGCATTCAGCTACCTGAGTTAAACCATACTTTTGATGAACAGTTTTGAAACACTTTGTCTGTAGAAAATGCAACTGGACATTCGGAGCGCTAAGTGGGTAATAGTGGAAAATGAATATGTTCAAATATAAACTACACAGAAGCATTGTATGAAACTTCTTTCTGTTCTGTGCATTCAACTAAAAGAGTTGAACTTTACTTTTGATTGAGCCGTTCTGAAACACTCCTTCTGTAGAAACTGCAATTGGACATTCTTAGCGCTAAGAGGCCTATATTCGGAAAAAGAATATCTACAAATAAAAACTACACAGAAGCATTCTGTGAAGCTTCTTTCTGTTCTGTGCATTCAACTAACAAAGTTGAACCTTACTTTTGATTGAGCCGTTCTGAAACACTCTTTCTGTAGAAACTGCAATTGGACATTCTGAGCGCTAAGAGGCATATATTGGGAAAAATAATATCTTCAAATAAAAACTACACAGAAGCATTGTGTGAATCTTATTTCTGATATGTGCATTCAGCTAACAGAGTTAAACCATACTTTTGATTGCGCAGTTCCGAACACTCTTTCAGTAGAAAATGCAAGTGGACATTCGGAGCGCTAAGAGGGTAATAGTGGAAAGAAGGAATATATTCAAATATAAACTACGCAGATGCATTCTGTGAAACTTCTTTCTGTTCTGTGCATTCAACTACCAGGTTTGAACCTTACTTTTGATTGAGCCTTTCTGAAACACTCTTTGTGTAGAAACTGCAAGTGGATATTCGGAGCGCTAAGTGGGTAATAGTCAAAAAAGGAATATCTTCAACTAAATTCTACACAGAAGCATTCTGTGAAACTTCTTTCTGTTCCGTGCATTCAACTAAAAGAGGTGAACCTTACTTTTCATTGAGCCGTTCTGAAACACTCTTTCTATAGAAACTGCAATTGGACATTCTGAGCGCTAAGAGGCCTATATTGGTAAAAAGAATATCTTCATAGAAACACTACACAGAAGAATTCTGTAAAACTTCTTTCTGATCTGTGCATTCAGCTAACACAGTTAAACCATACTTTTGATTGAGCAGTTCTGAAACACTCTTTCTGTAGAAAATGCAACTGGACATTTGGAGCGCTAATTGGGTAATAGTGGAAAAATTAATATCTTCAAATATAAACTACACAGAATAATTCTCTGAAACTTATTTCTGATCTGTGCATTCAGCTAACAGAGTTAAACCGTACTTTTGATTGAGCAGTTATGAACACTCTTTCTGTAGAAAATGCCACTGGATATTTGGAGCGCTAAGAGGGTAGTAGTGGAAAAAGGAATATATTCAAATATAAACTACACAGAAGCATTCTATGAAACTTCTTTCTGTTCTGTGCATTCAACTAACAGTGTTGAACCTTATTTTTGATTGAGCCATTCTGAAACACTCTTTTTGTAGAAAATGCAAGTGGATATTCGGAGCGCTAAGACGGTAATACTGGAAAAGGAATATATTCAAATATAAACTACACAGAAGCATTCTGTGAAACTTCTTTCTTTTCTGTGCACTCAACTAACTGAGTTGAACCTTACTTTTGATGGAGCCGTTCTGAAAAACTCTTTCTGTAGAAACTGCAATTGGACATTCTGAGCGCTAAGAGGCCTATATTGGGAAAAATAATATCTTCAAATAAAAACTACAGAGAAGCATTCTGTGAAAATTATTTCTGATATGGGCATTCAACTAATAGAGTAAAACCATACTTTTGATTGAGCCGTTCTGAACACTCTTTTTGTAGAAAATGCAATTGGACATTCTGAGCGCTAAGGGGCCTATATTGGGAAAAAGAATATCTACACATAAAAACTACAGAGAAGCATTCTGTGAAAATTCTTTCTGTTCTGTGCATTCAAGTAAAAGTGTTGAAACTTAGTTTTGATTGAGCCGTTCTGAAACACTCTTTCTGTAGAAAATGCAAGTGGACATTCGGAGCGCTAAGATTGTAATAGTGGAAAAAGGAATATCTCCAAATAAAAACTACACAGAAGCATTCTCTGAAACTCCTTTCTGTTCTCTGCATTCAACTAAAAGAGCTGAGCTTTACTTTTGAAGGAGCAGTTCTGAAACACTCTTTGTGTAGGAACTGCCAGTGGACATTCGGAGCACTAAGACGGTAATAGTCGAAAAAGGAATATCTTCAACTAAATACTACACAGAAGCATTCTGTGTAACTTCTTTCTGTTCTGTGCATTCAACTAAAAGAGTTGAATCTTAGTTTTGATTGAGCCATTCTGAAACACTCTTTCTGTAGAAACTGCAATAGGACATTCTGAGCGCTAAGAGGCCTACATTGGGAAAAAGAATATCTTCAAATAAAAACTACACAGAGGAATTGTGTGAAACTTCTTTCTGTTCTGTTCATTAAACTAAAAGAGTTGAACCTTAGTTTAGATTGAGCCATTCTGAAACACTCTTTCTGTAGAAAATGCAAGTGGAGATTCGGAGCGCTAAGAGGGTAATAGTGGAAAAAGGAATGTCTCCAAATATAAACTACACAGAATCATTCTGTGAAAATTCTTTCTGATCTGTGCATTCAGCTAACAGAGTTAAACCATACTTTTGATTGAGCAGATCTGAACACTCTTTCTGTAGAAAATGCAACTGGACATTTCGAGCGCTTAGAGAGTAGTAGTGGAAAAAGGAATATATTCAAATATAAACTACACAGAAGCATTCTGTGAAACTTCTTTCTGATCTGAGCATTCAGCTAACAGAGTTAAACCATACTTTTGATTGAGCAGTTTTGAAACACTCTGTCTGTAGAAAATGCAACTGGACATTCGTAGCGCTAAGTGGGTAATAGTGGAAAAAAGAATATGTTCAAATATAAACTACACAGAAGCATTGTATGAAACTTCTTTCTGTTCTGTGCATTCAACTAACAGAGTTGAACCTTACTTTTGATTGAGCCTTTCTGAAACACTCTTTCTGTAGAAACTGCAATTGGACATTCTGAGCGCTAAGAGGCCTCTATTGGGAAAAATAATATCTTCAAATAAAAACTACACAGAAGCATTGTGTGAAACTTATTTCTGATATGTTCATTAAGCTAACAGAGTTAAACCATACTTTTGATTGCGCAGTTCTGAACACTCTTTCTGTAGAAAATGCAAGTGGACATTCGGAGCGCTAAGAGGGTAATAGTGGAAAAAGGAATATATTCAAATATAAACTACACAGTAGCATTCTGTGAAAATTCTTTCTGTTCTGTGCATTCAACTAACAGAGTTGAACCTTACAATTGATTGAGCCGTTCTGAAACACTCTTTCTGTAGAAACTGCAATTGGACATGCTAAGCGCTAAGAGGCCTACATTGCGAAAAAGAATATCTTCAAATAAAAACTACACAGATGCATTCTGTGAAACTTATTTCTGATCTGTAAATTCAGTTAACAGAGATAAAACATATTTTTGATTGAGCAGTTATGAAACACTCTTTTTGTAGAAAATGCAAGTGGAGATTCCGAGCGCTAAGAGGGTAATAGTGGAAAAAGGAATGTCTTCAAATATAAACTACACGGAATCATTCGGTGAAATTTCTTTCTGATCTGTGCATTCAGCTAACAGAGTTAAACCATACTTTTGATTGAGCAGATCCGAACACTCTTTCTGTAGATAATGCAACTGGACATTTGGAGCGCTAAGAGCGTAGTAGTGGAAAAAGGAATATATTCAAATATAAACTACACAGAAGCATTCTGTGAAACTTCTTTCTGATCTGAGCATTCAGCTAACAGAGTTAAACCATACTTTTTATTGAGCAGTTTTGAAACACTCTGTCTGTAGAAAATGCAACTGGACATTCGTAGCGCTAAGTGGGTAATAGTGGAAAAAAGAATATGTTCAAATATAAACTACACAGAAGCATTGTATGAAACTTCTTTCTGTTCTGTGCATTCAACTAACAGAGTTGAACCTTACTTTTGATT
Source organism: Symphalangus syndactylus (assembly GCF_028878055.3). Classification (NCBI taxonomy): domain Eukaryota; kingdom Metazoa; phylum Chordata; class Mammalia; order Primates; family Hylobatidae; genus Symphalangus; species Symphalangus syndactylus. Next base: position 457,885 of record NC_072428.2, read on the forward strand.
GAGCCGTTCTGAAACACTCTTTCTGTAGAAACTGCAATTGGACATTCTGAGCGCTAAGAGGCCTATATTGGGAAAAAGAATGTCTACAAATAAAAACTACACAGAAGAATTGTGTGAAACTTATTTCTGTTCTGTTTGTTCAACTAAAAGAGTTGAACATTGGTTTTGATTGAGCCGTTCTGAAACACTCTTTCTGTAGAAAATGCAAGTGGAGATTCGGAGATCTAAGATGGTAATAGTGGAAAAAGGAATGTCTCCAAATATAAACTACACAGAATCATTCTGTGAAACTTCTTTCTGATCTGTGCATTCAGCTAACAGAGTTAAACCATACATTTGATTGAGCAGATATGAACACTCTTTCTGTAGAAAATGCAACTGGACATTTGGAGCGCTAAGAGCGTAGTAGTGGAAAAAGGAATATATTCAAATATAAACTACACAGAAGCATTCTCTGAAACTTCTTTCTGATCTGAGCATTCAGCTAACAGAGTTAAACCATACTTTTGATTGAGCAGTTTTGAAACTCTCTGTCTGTAGAAAATGCAACTGGACATTCTTAGCGCTAAGTGGGTAATAGAGGAATAAAGAATATGTTCAAATATAAAATACACAGAAGCATTGTATGAAATTTCTTTCTGTTCTGTGCATTCAACTAACAGAGTTGAAACTTACTTTTGATTGAGCCTTTCTGAAACACTCTTTCTGTAGAAACTGCAATTGGACATTCTGAGCGCTAAGAGGCCTATATTGGGAAAAATAATATCTTCAAATAAAAACTACACAGAAGCATTGTGTGAAACTTATTTCTGATATGTTCATTAAGCTAACAGAGTTAAACCATACTTTTGATTACGCAGTTCTGAACACTCTTTCTGTAGAAAATGCAAGTGGACATTCGGAGCGCTAAGAGGGTAATAGTGGAAAAAGGAATATATTCAAATATAAACTACACAGTAGCATTCTGTGAAAATTCTTTCTGTTCTGTGCATTCAACTAACAGAGTTGAACCTTACTTTTGATTGAGCCGTTCTGAAACACTCTTTCTGTAGAAACTGCAATTGGACATGCTAAGCGCTAAGAGGCCTACATTGGGAAAAAGAATATCTTCAAATAAAAACTACACAGATGCATTCTGTGAAACTTATTTCTGATCTGTAAATTCAGTTAACAGAGATAAAACATATTTTTGATTGAGCAGTTATGAAACACTCTTTTTGTAGAAAATGCAAGTGGAGATTCGGAGCGCTAAGAGGGTAATAGTGGAAAAAGGAATGTCTTCAAATATAAACTACACAGAATCATTCGGTGAAACTTCTTTCTGATCTGTGCATTCAGCTAACAGAATTAAACCATACTTTTGATTGAGCAGATCTGAACACTCTTTCTGTAGAAAATGCAACTGGACATTTGGAGCGCTAAGAGCGTAGTAGTGGAAAAAGGAATATATTCAAATATAAACTACACAGAAGCATTCTGTGAAACTTCTTTCTGATCTGAGCATTCAGCTAACAGAGTTAAACCATACTTTTGATTGAGCAGTTTGAAACACTCTGTCTGTAGAAAATGCAACTGGACATTCGTAGCGCTAAGTGGGTAATAGTGGAAAAAAGAATATGTTCAAATATAAACTACACAGAAGCATTGTATGAAACTTCTTTCTGTTCTGTGCATTCAACTAACAGGGTTGAACGTTACTTTTGATTGAGCCGTTCTGAAACACTCTTTCTGTAGAAACTGCAATTGGACATTCTGAGCGCTAAGAGGCCTATATTGGGAAAAAGAATGTCTACAAATAAAAACTACACAGAAGAATTGTGTGAAACTTCTTTCTGTTCTGTTTGTTCAACTAAAAGAGTTGAACCTTAGTTTTGATTGAGCCGTTCAGAAACACTCTTTCTGTAGAAAATGCAAGTGGAGATTCGGAGCGCTAAGAGGGTAATAGTGGAAAAAGGAATGTCTCCAAATATAAACTACACAGAATCATACTGTGAAACTTCTTTCTGATCTGTGCATTCAGCTAACAGAGTTAAACCATACTTTTGATTGAGCAGATCTGAACACTCTTTCTGTAGAAAATGCAACTGGACATTTGGAGCGCTAAGACAGTAGTAGTGGAAAAAGGAATATATTCAAATATAAACTACACAGAAGCATTCTGTGAAACTTGTTTCTGATCTGAGCATTCAGCTAACAGAGTTAAACCATACTTTTGATTGAGCCGTTCTGAAACACTCTTTCTGTAGAAACTGCAATTGGACATGCTAAGCGCTAAGAGGCCTACATTGGGAAAAAAATATCTTCAAATAAAAACTACACAGATGCATTCTGTGAAACTTATTTCTGATCTGTAAATTCAGTTAACAGAGATAAAACATATTTTTGATTGAGCAGTTATGAAACACTCTTTTTGTAGAAAATGCAAGTGGAGATTCGGAGCGCTAAGAGGGTAATAGTGGAAAAAGGAATGTCTTCAAATATAAACTACACAGAATCATTCGGTGAAACTTCTTTCTGATCTGTGCATTCAGCTAACAGAATTAAACCATACTTTTGATTGAGCAGATCTGAACACTCTTTCTGTAGAAAATGCAACTGGACATTTGGAGCGCTAAGAGCGTAGTAGTGGAAAAAGGAATATATTCAAATATAAACTACACAGAAGCATTCTGTGAAACTTCTTTCTGATCTGAGCATTCAGCTAACAGAGTTAAACCATACTTTTGATTGAGCAGTTTGAAACACTCTGTCTGTAGAAAATGCAACTGGACATTCGTAGCGCTAAGTGGGTAATAGTGGAAAAAAGAATATGTTCAAATATAAACTACACAGAAGCATTGTATGAAACTTCTTTCTGTTCTGTGCATTCAACTAACAGGGTTGAACCTTACTTTTGATTGAGCCGTTCTGAAACACTCTTTCTGTAGAAACTGCAATTGGACATTCTGAGCGCTAAGAGGCCTATATTGGGAAAAAGAATGTCTACAAATAAAAACTACACAGAAGAATTGTGTGAAACTTCTTTCTGTTCTGTTTGTTCAACTAAAAGAGTTGAACCTTAGTTTTGATTGAGCCGTTCTGAAACACTCTTTCTGTAGAAAATGCAAGTGGAGATTCGGAGCGCTAAGAGGGTAATAGTGGAAAAAGGAATGTCTCCAAATATAAACTACACAGAATCATACTGTGAAACTTCTTTCTGATCTGTGCATTCAGCTAACAGAGTTAAACCATACTTTTGATAGAGCAGATCTGAACACTCTTTCTGTAGAAAATGCAACTGGACATTTGGAGCGCTAAGAGAGTAGTAGTGGAAAAAGGAATATATTCAAATATAAACTACACAGAAGCATTCTGTGAAACTTCTTTCTGATCTGAGCATTCAGCTAACAGAGTTAAACCATACTTTTGATTGAGCAGTTTTGAAACACTCTGTCTGTAGAAAATGCAACTGGACATTCGTAGCGCTAAGTGGGTAATAGTGGAAAAAAGAATATGTTCAAATATAAACTACACAGAAGCATTGTATGAAACTTCTTTCTGTTCTGTGCATTCAACTAACAGAGTTGAACCTTACTTTTGATTGAGCCTTTCTGAAACACTCTTTCTGTAGAAACTGCAATTGGACATTCTGAGCGCTAAGAGGCCACTATTGGGAAAAATAATATCTTCAAATAAAAACTACACAGAAGCATTGTGTGAAACTTATTTCTGAAATGTTCATTAAGCTAACAAAGTTAAACCATACTTTTGATTGCGCAGTTCTGAACACTCTTTCTGTAGAAAATGCAAGTGGACATTCGGAGCGCAAAGAGGGTAATAGTGGAAAAAGGAATATATTTAAATATAAACTACACAGTAGCATTCTGTGAAAATACTTTCTGTTCTGAGCATTCAACTAACAGAGTTGAACCTTACCTTTGATTGAGCCCTTCTGAAACACTCTTTCTGTAGAAACTGCAATTGGACATGCTAAGCGCTAAGAGGCCTACATTGGGAAAAAGAATATCTTCAAATATAAACTACACAGATGCATTCTGTGAAACTTATTTCTGATCTGTAAATTCAGTTAACAGAGATAAAACATATTTTTGATTGAGCAGTTATGAAACACTCTTTTTGTAGAAAATGCAAGTGGAGATTCGGAGCGCTAAGAGGGTAATAGTGGAAAAAGGAAGGTCTTCAAATATAAACTACACGGAATCATTCGGTGAAACTTCTTTCTGATCTGAGCATTCAGCTACCTGAGTTAAACCATACTTTTGATGAACAGTTTTGAAACACTTTGTCTGTAGAAAATGCAACTGGACATTCGGAGCGCTAAGTGGGTAATAGTGGAAAATGAATATGTTCAAATATAAACTACACAGAAGCATTGTATGAAACTTCTTTCTGTTCTGTGCATTCAACTAAAAGAGTTGAACTTTACTTTTGATTGAGCCGTTCTGAAACACTCTTTCTGTAGAAACTGCAATTGGACATTCTTAGCGCTAAGAGGCCTATATTCGGAAAAAGAATATCTACAAATAAAAACTACACAGAAGCATTCTGTGAAGCTTCTTTCTGTTCTGTGCATCCAACTAACAAAGTTGAACCTTACTTTTGATTGAGCCGTTCTGAAACACTCTTTCTCTAGAAACTGCAATTGGACATTCTGAGCGCTAAGAGGCATATATTGGGAAAAATAATATCTTCAAATAAAAACTACACGGAAGCATTGTGTGAATCTTATTTCTGATATGTGCATTCAGCTAACAGAGTTAAACCATACTTTTGATTGCGCAGTTCCGAACACTCTTTCAGTAGAAAATCCAAGTGGACATTCGGAGCGCTAAGAGGGTAATAGTGGAAAGAAGGAATATATTCAAATATAAACTACGCAGATGCATTCTGTGAAACTTCTTTCTGTTCTGTGCATTCAACTACCAGGTTTGAACCCTACTTTTGATTGAGCCGTTCTGAAACACTCTTTGTGTAGAAACTGCAAGTGGATATTCGGAGCGCTAAGTGGGTAATAGTCAAAAAAGGAATATCTTCAACTAAATTCTACACAGAAGCATTCTGTGAAACTTCTTTCTGTTCCGTGCATTCAACTAAAAGAGGTGAACCTTACTTTTCATTGAGCCGTTCTGAAACACTCTTTCTATAGAAACTGCAATTGGACATTCTGAGCGCTAAGAGGCCTATATTGGTAAAAAGAATATCTTCATAGAAACACTACACAGAAGAATTCTGTAAAACTTCTTTCTGATCTGTGCATTCAGCTAACACAGTTAAACCATACTTTTGATTGAGCAGTTCTGAAACACTCTTTCTGTAGAAAATGCAACTGGACATTTGGAGCGCTAATTGGGTAATAGTGGAAAAATTAATATCTTCAAATATAAACTACACAGAATAATTCTCTGAAACTTATTTCTGATCTGTGCATTCAGCTAACAGAGTTAAACCGTACTTTTGATTGAGCAGTTATGAACACTCTTTCTGTAGAAAATGCCACTGGATATTTGGAGCGCTAAGAGGGTAGTAGTGGAAAAAGGAATATATTCAAATATAAACTACACAGAAGCATTCTATGAAACTTCTTTCTGTTCTGTGCATTCAACTAACAGTGTTGAACCTTATTTTTGATTGAGCCATTCTGAAACACTCTTTTTGTAGAAAATGCAAGTGGATATTCGGAGCGCTAAGACGGTAATACTGGAAAAGGAATATATTCAAATATAAACTACACAGAAGCATTCTGTGAAACTTCTTTCTTTTCTGTGCACTCAACTAACTGAGTTGAACCTTACTTTTGATGGAGCCGTTCTGAAAAACTCTTTCTGTAGAAACTGCAATTGGACATTCTGAGCGCTAAGAGGCCTATATTGGGAAAAAGAATATCTTCAAATAAAAACTACAGAGAAGCATTCTGTGAAAATTATTTCTGATATGGGCATTCAACTAATAGAGTAAAACCATACTTTTGATTGAGCCGTTCTGAACACTCTTTTTGTAGAAAATGCAATTGGACATTCTGAGCGCTAAGGGGCCTATATTGGGGAAAAGAATATCTACACATAAAAACTACAGAGAAGCATTCTGTGAAAATTCTTTCTGTTCTGTGCATTCAAGTAAAAGTGTTGAAACTTAGTTTTGATTGAGCCGTTCTGAAACACTCTTTCTGTAGAAAATGCAAGTGGACATTCGGAGCGCTAAGATTGTAATAGTGGAAAAAGGAATATCTCCAAATAAAAACTACACAGAAGCATTCTCTGAAACTCCTTTCTGTTCTCTGCATTCAACTAAAAGAGCTGAGCTTTACTTTTGAAGGAGCAGTTCTGAAACACTCTTTGTGTAGGAACTGCCAGTGGACATTCGGAGCACTAAGACGGTAATAGTCGAAAAAGGAATATCTTCAACTAAATACTACACAGAAGCATTCTGTGTAACTTCTTTCTGTTCTGTGCATTCAACTAAAAGAGTTGAATCTTAGTTTTGATTGAGCCATTCTGAAACACTCTTTCTGTAGAAACTGCAATAGGACATTCTGAGCGCTAAGAGGCCTACATTGGGAAAAAGAATATCTTCAAATAAAAACTACACAGAGGAATTGTGTGAAACTTCTTTCTGTTCTGTTCATTAAACTAAAAGAGTTGAACCTTAGTTTAGATTGAGCCATTCTGAAACACTCTTTCTGTAGAAAATGCAAGTGGAGATTCGGAGCGCTAAGAGGGTAATAGTGGAAAAAGGAATGTCTCCAAATATAAACTACACAGAATCATTCTGTGAAAATTCTTTCTGATCTGTGCATTCAGCAAACAGAGTTAAACCATACTTTTGATTGAGCAGATCTGAACACTCTTTCTGTAGAAAATGCAACTGGACATTTCGAGCGCTTAGAGAGTAGTAGTGGAAAAAGGAATATATTCAAATATAAACTACACAGAAGCATTCTGTGAAACTTCTTTCTGATCTGAGCATTCAGCTATCAGAGTTAAACCATACTTTTGATTGAGCAGTTTTGAAACACTCTGTCTGTAGAAAATGCAACTGGACATTCGTAGCGCTAAGTGGGTAATAGTGGAAAAAAGAATATGTTCAAATATAAACTACACAGAAGCATTGTATGAAACTTCTTTCTGTTCTGTGCATTCAACTAACAGAGTTGAACCTTACTTTTGATTGAGCCTTTCTGAAACACTCTTTCTGTAGAAACTGCAATTGGACATTCTGAGCGCTAAGAGGCCTCTATTGGGAAAAATAATATCTTCAAATAAAAACTACACAGAAGCATTGTGTGAAACTTATTTCTGATATGTTCATTAAGCTAACAGAGTTAAACCATACTTTTGATTGCGCAGTTCTGAACACTCTTTCTGTAGAAAATGCAAGTGGACATTCGGAGCGCTAAGAGGGTAATAGTGGAAAAAGGAATATATTCAAATATAAACTACACAGTAGCATTCTGTGAAAATTCTTTCTGTTCTGTGCATTCAACTAACAGAGTTGAACCTTACAATTGATTGAGCCGTTCTGAAACACTCTTTCTGTAGAAACTGCAATTGGACATGCTAAGCGCTAAGAGGCCTACATTGCGAAAAAGAATATCTTCAAATAAAAACTACACAGATGCATTCTGTGAAACTTATTTCTGATCTGTAAATTCAGTTAACAGAGATAAAACATATTTTTGATTGAGCAGTTATGAAACACTCTTTTTGTAGAAAATGCAAGTGGAGATTCCGAGCGCTAAGAGGGTAATAGTGGAAAAAGGAATGTCTTCAAATATAAACTACACAGAAGCATAGTATGAAACTTCTTTCTGTTCTGTGCATTCAGCTAACAGAGTTAAACCATACTTTTGATTGAGCAGTTTTGAAACTCTCTGTCTGTAGAAAATGCAACTGGACATTCGTAGCGCTAAGTGGGTAATAGAGGAAAAAAGAATATGTTCAAATATAAACTACACAGAAGCATTGTATGAAATTTCTTTCTGTTCTGTGCATTCAACTAACAGAGTTGAAACTTACTTTTGATTGAGCCTTTCTGAAACGCTCTTTCTGTAGAAACTGCAATTGGACATTCTGAGCGCTAAGAGGCCTCTATTGGGAAAAATAATATCTTCAAATAAAAACTACACAGAAGCATTGTGTGAAACTTATTTCTGATATGTTCATTAAGCTAACAGAGTTAAACCATACTTTTGATTACGCAGTTCTGAACACTCTTTCTGTAGAAAATGCAAGTGGACATTCGGAGCGCTAAGAGGGTAATAGTGGAAAAAGGAATATATTCAAATATAAACTACACAGTAGCATTCTGTGAAAATTCTTTCTGTTCTGTGCATTCAACTAACAGAGTTGAACCTTACTTTTGATTGAGCCGTTCTGAAACACTCTTTCTGTAGAAACTGCAATTGGACATGCTAAGCGCTAAGAGGCCTACATTGGGAAAAAGAATATCTTCAAATAAAAACTACACAGATGCATTCTGTGAAACTTATTTCTGATCTGTAAATTCAGTTAACAGAGATAAAACATATTTTTGATTGAGCAGTTATGAAACACTCTTTTTGTAGAAAATGCAAGTGGAGATTCGGAGCGCTAAGAGGGTAATAGTGGAAAAAGGAATGTCTTCAAATATAAACTACACAGAATCATTCGGTGAAACTTCTTTCTGATCTGTGCATTCAGCTAACAGAATTAAACCATACTTTTGATTGAGCAGATCTGAACACTCTTTCTGTAGAAAATGCAACTGGACATTTGGAGCGCTAAGAGCGTAGTAGTGGAAAAAGGAATATATTCAAATATAAACTACACAGAAGCATTCTGTGAAACTTCTTTCTGATCTGAGCATTCAGCTAACAGAGTTAAACCATACTTTTGATTGAGCAGTTTGAAACACTCTGTCTGTAGAAAATGCAACTGGACATTCGTAGCGCTAAGTGGGTAATAGTGGAAAAAAGAATATGTTCAAATATAAACTACACAGAAGCATTGTATGAAACTTCTTTCTGTTCTGTGCATTCAACTAACAGAGTTGAACCTTACTTTTGATTGAGCCGTTCTGAAACACTCTTTCTGTAGAAACTGCAATTGGACATGCTAAGCGCTAAGAGGCCTACATTGGGAAAAAGAATATCTTCAAATATAAACTACACAGATGCATTCTGTGAAACTTATTTCTGATCTGTAAATTCAGTTAACAGAGATAAAACATATTTTTGATTGAGCAGTTATGAAACACTCTTTTTGTAGAAAATGCAAGTGGAGATTCGGAGCGCTAAGAGGGTAATTGTGGAAAAAGGAAGGTCTTCAAATATAAACTACACGGAATCATTCGATGAAACTTCTTTCTGATCTGTGCATTCAGCTAACAGAGTTAAACCATACTTTTGATTGAGCAGATCTGAACACTCTTTCTGTAGAAAATGCAACTGGACATTTGGAGCGCTAAGAGCGTAGTAGTGGAAAAAGGAATATATCCAAATATAAACTACAAAGAAGCATTCTGTGAAACTTCTTTCTGATCTGAGCATTCAGCTAACAGAGTTAAACCATACTTTTCATTGAGCAGTTTTGAAACTCTCTGTCTGTAGAAAATGCAACTGGACATTCGTAGCGCTAAGTGGGTAATAGTGGAAAAAAGAATATGTTCAAATATAAACTACACAGAAGCATTGTATGAAACTTCTTTCTGTTCTGTGCATTCAACTAACAGAGTTGAACCTTACATTTGATTGAGCCTTTCTGAAACACTCTTTCTGTAGAAACTGCAATTGGACATTCTGAGCGCTAAGAGGCCTCTATTGGGAAAAATAATATCTTCAAATAAAAACTACACAGAAGCATTGTGTGAAACTTATTTCTGATATGTTCATTAAGCTAACAGAGTTAAACCATACTTTTGATTGCGCAGTTCTGAACACTCTTTCTGTACAAAATGCAAGTGGACATTCGGAGCGCTAAGAGGGTAATAGTGGAAAATGGAATATATTCAAATATAAACTACACAGTAGCATTTTGTGAAAATTCTTTCTGTTCTGTGCATTCAACTAACAGAGTTGAACCTTACTTTTGATTGAGCCGTTCTGAAACACTCTTTCTGTAGAAACTGCAATTGGACATGCTAAGCGCTAAGAGGCCTACATTGGGAAAAAGAATATCTTCAAATAAAAACTACACAGATGCATTCTGTGAAACTTATTTCTGATCTGTAAATTCAGTTAACAGAGATAAAACATATTTTTGATTGAGCAGTTATGAAACACTCTTTTTGTAGAAAATGCAAGTGGAGATTCGGAGCGCTAAGAGGGTAATAGTGGAAAAAGGAATGTCTTCAAATATAAACTACACAGAATCATTCGGTGAAACTTCTTTCTGATCTGTGCATTCAGCTAACAGAGTTAAACCATACTTTTGATTGAGCAGATCTGAACACTCTTTCTGTAGAAAATGCAACTGGACATTTGGAGCGCTAAGAGCGTAGTAGTGGAAAAAGGAATATATTCAAATATAAACTACACAGAAGCATTCTGTGAAACCTCTTTCTGATCTGAGCATTCAGCTAACAGAGTTAAACCATACTTTTGATTGAGCAGTTTTGAAACCCTCTGTCTGTAGAAAATGCAACTGGACATTCGTAGCGCTAAGTGGGTAATAGTGGAAAAATGAATATGTTCAAATATAAACTACACAGAAGCATTGTATGAAACTTCTTTCTGTTCTGTGCATTCAACTAACAGAGTTGAACCTTACTTTTGATTGAGCCGTTCTGAAACACTCTTTCTGTAGAAACTGCAATTGGACATTCTGAGCGCTAAGAGGCCTATATTGGGAAAAGGAATGTCTACAAATAAAAACTACACAGAAGAATTGTGTGAAAGTTCTTTCTGTTCTGTGTGTTCACCTAAAAGAGTTGAACCTTAGTTTTGATTGAGCCGTTCTGAAACACTCTTTCTGTAGAAAATGCAAGTGGAGATTCGGAGCGCTAAGAGGGTAATAGTGGAAAAAGGAATGTCTCCAAATATAAACTACACAGAATCATTCTGTGAAACTTCTTTCTGATCTGTGCATTCAGCTAACAGAGTTAAACCATACTTTTGATTGAGCAGATCTGAACACTCTTTCTGTAGAAAATGCAACTGGACATTTGGAGCGCTAATAGAGTAGTAGTGGAAAAAGGAATATATTCAAATATAAACTACACTGAAGCATTCTGTGAAACTTCTTTCTGATCTGAGCATTCAGCTAACAGAGTTAAACCATACTTTTGATTGAGCAGTTCTGAACACTCTTTCTGTAGAAAATGCGACTGGACATTTGGAGCGCTAAGAGGGTAGTAGTGGAAAAAGTAATATATTCAAATATAAACTACACAGAAGCATTCCATGAAACTTCTTTCTGATCTGAGCATTCAGCTACCAGAGTTAAACCATACTTTTGATGAACAGTTTTGAAACACTTTGTCTGTAGAAAATGCAACTGGACATTCGGAGCGCTAAGTGGGTAATAGTGGAAAATGAATATGTTCAAATATAAACTACACAGAAGCATTGTATGAAACTTCTTTCTGTTCTGTGCATTCAACTAAAAGAGTTGAACTTTACTTTTGATTGAGCCGTTCTGAAACACTCCTTCTGTAGAAACTGCAATTGGACATTCTTAGCGCTAAGAGGCCTATATTCGGAAAAAGAATATCTACAAATAAAAACTACACAGAAGCATTCTGTGAAGCTTCTTTCTGTTCTGTGCATTCAACTAACAAAGTTGAACCTTACTTTTGATTGAGCCGTTCTGAAACACTCTTTCTGTAGAAACTGCAATTGGACATTCTGAGCGCTAAGAGGCATATATTGGGAAAAATAATATCTTCAAATAAAAACTACACAGAAGCATTGTGTGAATCTTATTTCTGATATGTGCATTCAGCTAACAGAGTTAAACCATACTTTTGATTGCGCAGTTCCGAACACTCTTTCAGTAGAAAATGCAAGTGGACATTCGGAGCGCTAAGAGGGTAATAGTGGAAAGAAGGAATATATTCAAATATAAACTACGCAGATGCATTCTGTGAAACTTCTTTCTGTTCTGTGCATTCAACTACCAGGTTTGAACCTTACTTTTGATTGAGCCTTTCTGAAACACTCTTTGTGTAGAAACTGCAAGTGGATATTCGGAGCGCTAAGTGGGTAATAGTCAAAAAAGGAATATCTTCAACTAAATTCTACACAGAAGCATTCTGTGAAACTTCTTTCTGTTCCGTGCATTCAACTAAAAGAGGTGAACCTTACTTTTCATTGAGCCGTTCTGAAACACTCTTTCTATAGAAACTGCAATTGGACATTCTGAGCGCTAAGAGGCCTATATTGGTAAAAAGAATATCTTCATAGAAACACTACACAGAAGAATTCTGTAAAACTTCTTTCTGATCTGTGCATTCAGCTAACACAGTTAAACCATACTTTTGATTGAGCAGTTCTGAAACACTCTTTCTGTAGAAAATGCAACTGGACATTTGGAGCGCTAATTGGGTAATAGTGGAAAAATTAATATCTTCAAATATAAACTACACAGAATAATTCTCTGAAACTTATTTCTGATCTGTGCATTCAGCTAACAGAGTTAAACCGTACTTTTGATTGAGCAGTTATGAACACTCTTTCTGTAGAAAATGCCACTGGATATTTGGAGCGCTAAGAGGGTAGTAGTGGAAAAAGGAATATATTCAAATATAAACTACACAGAAGCATTCTATGAAACTTCTTTCTGTTCTGTGCATTCAACTAACAGTGTTGAACCTTATTTTTGATTGAGCCATTCTGAAACACTCTTTTTGTAGAAAATGCAAGTGGATATTCGGAGCGCTAAGACGGTAATACTGGAAAAGGAATATATTCAAATATAAACTACACAGAAGCATTCTGTGAAACTTCTTTCTTTTCTGTGCACTCAACTAACTGAGTTGAACCTTACTTTTGATGGAGCCGTTCTGAAAAACTCTTTCTGTAGAAACTGCAATTGGACATTCTGAGCGCTAAGAGGCCTATATTGGGAAAAAGAATATCTTCAAATAAAAACTACAGAGAAGCATTCTGTGAAAATTATTTCTGATATGGGCATTCAACTAATAGAGTAAAACCATACTTTTGATTGAGCCGTTCTGAACACTCTTTTTGTAGAAAATGCAATTGGACATTCTGAGCGCTAAGGGGCCTATATTGGGAAAAAGAATATCTACACATAAAAACTACAGAGAAGCATTCTGTGAAAATTCTTTCTGTTCTGTGCATTCAAGTAAAAGTGTTGAAACTTAGTTTTGATTGAGCCGTTCTGAAACACTCTTTCTGTAGAAAATGCAAGTGGACATTCGGAGCGCTAAGATTGTAATAGTGGAAAAAGGAATATCTCCAAATAAAAACTACACAGAAGCATTCTCTGAAACTCCTTTCTGTTCTCTGCATTCAACTAAAAGAGCTGAGCTTTACTTTTGAAGGAGCAGTTCTGAAACACTCTTTGTGTAGGAACTGCCAGTGGACATTCGGAGCACTAAGACGGTAATAGTCGAAAAAGGAATATCTTCAACTAAATACTACACAGAAGCATTCTGTGTAACTTCTTTCTGTTCTGTGCATTCAACTAAAAGAGTTGAATCTTAGTTTTGATTGAGCCATTCTGAAACACTCTTTCTGTAGAAACTGCAATAGGACATTCTGAGCGCTAAGAGGCCTACATTGGGAAAAAGAATATCTTCAAATAAAAACTACACAGAGGAATTGTGTGAAACTTCTTTCTGTTCTGTTCATTAAACTAAAAGAGTTGAACCTTAGTTTAGATTGAGCCATTCTGAAACACTCTTTCTGTAGAAAATGCAAGTGGAGATTCGGAGCGCTAAGAGGGTAATAGTGGAAAAAGGAATGTCTCCAAATATAAACTACACAGAATCATTCTGTGAAAATTCTTTCTGATCTGTGCATTCAGCTAACAGAGTTAAACCATACTTTTGATTGAGCAGATCTGAACACTCTTTCTGTAGAAAATGCAACTGGACATTTCGAGCGCTTAGAGAGTAGTAGTGGAAAAAGGAATATATTCAAATATAAACTACACAGAAGCATTCTGTGAAACTTCTTTCTGATCTGAGCATTCAGCTAACAGAGTTAAACCATACTTTTGATTGAGCAGTTTTGAAACACTCTGTCTGTAGAAAATGCAACTGGACATTCGTAGCGCTAAGTGGGTAATAGTGGAAAAAAGAATATGTTCAAATATAAACTACACAGAAGCATTGTATGAAACTTCTTTCTGTTCTGTGCATTCAACTAACAGAGTTGAACCTTACTTTTGATTGAGCCTTTCTGAAACACTCTTTCTGTAGAAACTGCAATTGGACATTCTGAGCGCTAAGAGGCCTCTATTGGGAAAAATAATATCTTCAAATAAAAACTACACAGAAGCATTGTGTGAAACTTATTTCTGATATGTTCATTAAGCTAACAGAGTTAAACCATACTTTTGATTGCGCAGTTCTGAACACTCTTTCTGTAGAAAATGCAAGTGGACATTCGGAGCGCTAAGAGGGTAATAGTGGAAAAAGGAATATATTCAAATATAAACTACACAGTAGCATTCTGTGAAAATTCTTTCTGTTCTGTGCATTCAACTAACAGAGTTGAACCTTACAATTGATTGAGCCGTTCTGAAACACTCTTTCTGTAGAAACTGCAATTGGACATGCTAAGCGCTAAGAGGCCTACATTGCGAAAAAGAATATCTTAAAATAAAAACTACACAGATGCATTCTGTGAAACTTATTTCTGATCTGTAAATTCAGTTAACAGAGATAAAACATATTTTTGATTGAGCAGTTATGAAACACTCTTTTTGTAGAAAATGCAAGTGGAGATTCGGAGCGCTAAGAGGGTAATAGTGGAAAAAGGAAGGTCTTCAAATATAAACTACACGGAATCATTCGATGAAACTTCTTTCTGATCTGTGCATTCAGCTAACAGAGTTAAACCATACTTTTGATTGAGCAGATCTGAACACTCTTTCTGTAGAAAATGCAACTGGACATTTGGAGCGCTAAGAGCGTAGTAGTGGAAAAAGGAATATATCCAAATATAAACTACACAGAAGCATTCTGTGAAACTTCTTTCTGATCTGAGCATTCAGCTAACAGAGTTAAACCATGCTTTTCATTGAGCAGTTTTGAAACTCTCTGTCTGTAGAAAATGCAACTGGACATTCGTAGCGCTAAGTGGGTAATAGTGGAAAAAAGAATATGTTCAAATATAAACTACACAGAAGCATTGTATGAAACTTCTTTCTGTTCTGTGCATTCAACTAACAGAGTTGAACCTTACATTTGATTGAGCCTTTCTGAAACACTCTTTCTGTAGAAACTGCAATTGGACATTCTGAGCGCTAAGAGGCCTCTATTGGGAAAAATAATATCTTCAAATAAAAACTACACAGAAGCATTGTGTGAAACTTATTTCTGATATGTTCATTAAGCTAACAGAGTTAAACCATACTTTTGATTGCGCAGTTCTGAACACTCTTTCTGTACAAAATGCAAGTGGACATTCGGAGCGCTAAGAGGGTAATAGTGGAAAATGGAATATATTCAAATATAAACTACACAGTAGCATTTTGTGAAAATTCTTTCTGTTCTGTGCATTCAACTAACAGAGTTGAACCTTACTTTTGATTGAGCCGTTCTGAAACACTCTTTCTGTAGAAACTGCAATTGGACATGCTAAGCGCTAAGAGGCCTACATTGGGAAAAAGAATATCTTCAAATAAAAACTACACAGATGCATTCTGTGAAACTTATTTCTGATCTGTAAATTCAGTTAACAGAGATAAAACATATTTTTGATTGAGCAGTTATGAAACACTCTTTTTGTAGAAAATGCAAGTGGAGATTCGGAGCGCTAAGAGGGTAATAGTGGAAAAAGGAATGTCTTCAAATATAAACTACACAGAATCATTCGGTGAAACTTCTTTCTGATCTGTGCATTCAGCTAACAGAGTTAAACCATACTTTTGATTGAGCAGATCTGAACACTCTTTCTGTAGAAAATGCAACTGGACATTTGGAGCGCTAAGAGCGTAGTAGTGGAAAAAGGAATATATTCAAATATAAACTACACAGAAGCATTCTGTGAAACTTCTTTCTGATCTGAGCATTCAGCTAACAGAGTTAAACCATACTTTTGATTGAGCAGTTTTGAAACCCTCTGTCTGTAGAAAATGCAACTGGACATTCGTAGCGCTAAGTGGGTAATAGTGGAAAAATGAATATGTTCAAATATAAACTACACAGAAGCATTGTATGAAACTTCTTTCTGTTCTGTGCATTCAACTAACAGAGTTGAACCTTACTTTTGATTGAGCCGTTCTGAAACACTCTTTCTGTAGAAACTGCAATTGGACATTCTGAGCGCTAAGAGGCCTATATTGGGAAAAGGAATGTCTACAAATAAAAACTACACAGAAGAATTGTGTGAAAGTTCTTTCTGTTCTGTGTGTTCACCTAAAAGAGTTGAACCTTAGTTTTGATTGAGCCGTTCTGAAACACTCTTTCTGTAGAAAATGCAAGTGGAGATTCGGAGCGCTAAGAGGGTAATAGTGGAAAAAGGAATGTCTCCAAATATAAACTACACAGAATCATTCTGTGAAACTTCTTTCTGATCTGTGCATTCAGCTAACAGAGTTAAACCATACTTTTGATTGAGCAGATCTGAACACTCTTTCTGTAGAAAATGCAACTGGACATTTGGAGCGCTAAGAGAGTAGTAGTGGAAAAAGGAATATATTCAAATATAAACTACACTGAAGCATTCTGTGAAACTTCTTTCTGATCTGAGCATTCAGCTAACAGAGTTAAACCATACTTTTGATTGAGCAGTTCTGAACACTCTTTCTGTAGAAAATGCGACTGGACATTTGGAGCGCTAAGAGGGTAGTAGTGGAAAAAGTAATATATTCAAATATAAACTACACAGAAACATTCCATGAAACTTCTTTCTGATCTGAGCATTCAGCTACCAGAGTTAAACCATACTTTTGATGAACAGTTTTGAAACACTTTGTCTGTAGAAAATGCAACTGGACATTCGGAGCGCTAAGTGGGTAATAGTGGAAAATGAATATGTTCAAATATAAACTACACAGAAGCATTGTATGAAACTTCTTTCTGTTCTGTGCATTCAACTAAAAGAGTTGAACTTTACTTTTGATTGAGCCGTTCTGAAACACTCCTTCTGTAGAAACTGCAATTGGACATTCTTAGCGCTAAGAGGCCTATATTCGGAAAAAGAATATCTACAAATAAAAACTACACAGAAGCATTCTGTGAAGCTTCTTTCTGTTCTGTGCATTCAACTAACAAAGTTGAACCTTACTTTTGATTGAGCCGTTCTGAAACACTCTTTCTGTAGAAACTGCAATTGGACATTCTGAGCGCTAAGAGGCATATATTGGGAAAAATAATATCTTCAAATAAAAACTACACAGAAGCATTGTGTGAATCTTATTTCTGATATGTGCATTCAGCTAACAGAGTTAAACCATACTTTTGATTGCGCAGTTCCGAACACTCTTTCAGTAGAAAATGCAAGTGGACATTCGGAGCGCTAAGAGGGTAATAGTGGAAAGAAGGAATATATTCAAATATAAACTACGCAGATGCATTCTGTGAAACTTCTTTCTGTTCTGTGCATTCAACTACCAGGTTTGAACCTTACTTTTGATTGAGCCTTTCTGAAACACTCTTTGTGTAGAAACTGCAAGTGGATATTCGGAGCGCTAAGTGGGTAATAGTCAAAAAAGGAATATCTTCAACTAAATTCTACACAGAAGCATTCTGTGAAACTTCTTTCTGTTCCGTGCATTCAACTAAAAGAGGTGAACCTTAGTTTTCATTGAGCCGTTCTGAAACACTCTTTCTATAGAAACTGCAATTGGACATTCTGAGCGCTAAGAGGCCTATATTGGTAAAAAGAATATCTTCATAGAAACACTACACAGAAGAATTCTGTAAAACTTCTTTCTGATCTGTGCATTCAGCTAACACAGTTAAACCATACTTTTGATTGAGCAGTTCTGAAACACTCTTTCTGTAGAAAATGCAACTGGACATTTGGAGCGCTAATTGGGTAATAGTGGAAAAATTAATATCTTCAAATATAAACTACACAGAATAATTCTCTGAAACTTATTTCTGATCTGTGCATTCAGCTAACAGAGTTAAACCGTACTTTTGATTGAGCAGTTATGAACACTCTTTCTGTAGAAAATGCCACTGGATATTTGGAGCGCTAAGAGGGTAGTAGTGGAAAAAGGAATATATTCAAATATAAACTACACAGAAGCATTCTATGAAACTTCTTTCTGTTCTGTGCATTCAACTAACAGTGTTGAACCTTATTTTTGATTGAGCCATTCTGAAACACTCTTTTTGTAGAAAATGCAAGTGGATATTCGGAGCGCTAAGACGGTAATACTGGAAAAGGAATATATTCAAATATAAACTACACAGAAGCATTCTGTGAAACTTCTTTCTTTTCTGTGCACTCAACTAACTGAGTTGAACCTTACTTTTGATGGAGCCGTTCTGAAAAACTCTTTCTGTAGAAACTGCAATTGGACATTCTGAGCGCTAAGAGGCCTATATTGGGAAAAAGAATATCTTCAAATAAAAACTACAGAGAAGCATTCTGTGAAAATTATTTCTGATATGGGCATTCAACTAATAGAGTAAAACCATACTTTTGATTGAGCCGTTCTGAACACTCTTTTTGTAGAAAATGCAATTGGACATTCTGAGCGCTAAGGGGCCTATATTGGGAAAAAGAATATCTACACATAAAAACTACAGAGAAGCATTCTGTGAAAATTCTTTCTGTTCTGTGCATTCAAGTAAAAGTGTTGAAACTTAGTTTTGATTGAGCCGTTCTGAAACACTCTTTCTGTAGAAAATGCAAGTGGACATTCGGAGCGCTAAGATTGTAATAGTGGAAAAAGGAATATCTCCAAATAAAAACTACACAGAAGCATTCTCTGAAACTCCTTTCTGTTCTCTGCATTCAACTAAAAGAGCTGAGCTTTACTTTTGAAGGAGCAGTTCTGAAACACTCTTTGTGTAGGAACTGCCAGTGGACATTCGGAGCACTAAGACGGTAATAGTCGAAAAAGGAATATCTTCAACTAAATACTACACAGAAGCATTCTGTGTAACTTCTTTCTGTTCTGTGCATTCAACTAAAAGAGTTGAATCTTAGTTTTGATTGAGCCATTCTGAAACACTCTTTCTGTAGAAACTGCAATAGGACATTCTGAGCGCTAAGAGGCCTACATTGGGAAAAAGAATATCTTCAAATAAAAACTACACAGAGGAATTGTGTGAAACTTCTTTCTGTTCTGTTCATTAAACTAAAAGAGTTGAACCTTAGTTTAGATTGAGCCATTCTGAAACACTCTTTCTGTAGAAAATGCAAGTGGAGATTCGGAGCGCTAAGAGGGTAATAGTGGAAAAAGGAATGTCTCCAAATATAAACTACACAGAATCATTCTGTGAAAATTCTTTCTGATCTGTGCATTCAGCTAACAGAGTTAAACCATACTTTTGATTGAGCAGATCTGAACACTCTTTCTGTAGAAAATGCAACTGGACATTTCGAGCGCTTAGAGAGTAGTAGTGGAAAAAGGAATATATTCAAATATAAACTACACAGAAGCATTCTGTGAAACTTCTTTCTGATCTGAGCATTCAGCTAACAGAGTTAAACCATACTTTTGATTGAGCAGTTTTGAAACACTCTGTCTGTAGAAAATGCAACTGGACATTCGTAGCGCTAAGTGGGTAATAGTGGAAAAAAGAATATGTTCAAATATAAACTACACAGAAGCATTGTATGAAACTACTTTCTGTTCTGTGCATTCAACTAACAGAGTTGAACCTTACTTTTGATTGAGCCTTTCTGAAACACTCTTTCTGTAGAAACTGCAATTGGACATTCTGAGCGCTAAGAGGCCTCTATTGGGAAAAATAATATCTTCAAATAAAAACTACACAGAAGCATTGTGTGAAACTTATTTCTGATATGTTCATTAAGCTAACAGAGTTAAACCATACTTTTGATTGCGCAGTTCTGAACACTCTTTCTGTAGAAAATGCAAGTGGACATTCGGAGCGCTAAGAGGGTAATAGTGGAAAAAGGAATATATTCAAATATAAACTACACAGTAGCATTCTGTGAAAATTCTTTCTGTTCTGTGCATTCAACTAACAGAGTTGAACCTTACTTTTGATTGAGCCGTTCTGAAACACTCTTTCTGTAGAAACTGCAATTGGACATGCTAAGCGCTAAGAGGCCTACATTGGGAAAAAGAATATCTTCAAATAAAAACTACACAGATGCATTCTGTGAAACTTATTTCTGATCTGTAAATTCAGTTAACAGAGATAAAACATATTTTTGATTGAGCAGTTATGAAACACTCTTTTTGTAGAAAATGCAAGTGGAGATTCGGAGCGCTAAGAGGGTAATAGTGGAAAAAGGAATGTCTTCAAATATAAACTACACAGAATCATTCGGTGAAACTTCTTTCTGATCTGTGCATTCAGCTAACAGAATTAAACCATACTTTTGATTGAGCAGATCTGAACACTCTTTCTGTAGAAAATGCAACTGGACATTTGGAGCGCTAAGAGCGTAGTAGTGGAAAAAGGAATATATTCAAATATAAACTACACAGAAGCATTCTGTGAAACTTCTTTCTGATCTGAGCATTCAGCTAACAGAGTTAAACCATACTTTTGATTGAGCAGTTTGAAACACTCTGTCAGTAGAAAATGCAACTGGACATTCGTAGCGTTAAGTGGGTAATAGTGGAAAAAAGAATATGTTCAAATATAAACTACACAGAAGCATTGTATGAAACTTCTTTCTGTTCTGTGCATTCAACTAACAGGGTTGAACGTTACTTTTGATTGAGCCGTTCTGAAACACTCTTTCTGTAGAAACTGCAATTGGACATTCTGAGCGCTAAGAGGCCTATATTGGGAAAAAGAATGTCTACAAATAAAAACTACACAGAAGAATTGTGTGAAACTTCTTTCTGTTCTGTTTGTTCAACTAAAAGAGTTGAACCTTAGTTTTGATTGAGCCGTTCAGAAACACTCTTTCTGTAGAAAATGCAAGTGGAGATTCGGAGCGCTAAGAGGGTAATAGTGGAAAAAGGAATGTCTCCAAATATAAACTACACAGAATCATACTGTGAAACTTCTTTCTGATCTGTGCATTCAGCTAACAGAGTTAAACCATACTTTTGATTGAGCAGATCTGAACACTCTTTCTGTAGAAAATGCAACTGGACATTTGGAGCGCTAAGACAGTAGTAGTGGAAAAAGGAATATATTCAAATACAAACTACACAGAAGCATTCTGTGAAACTTGTTTCTGATCTGAGCATTCAGCTAACAGAGTTAAACCATACTTTTGATTGAGCCGTTCTGAAACACTCTTTCTGTAGAAACTGCAATTGGACATGCTAAGCGCTAAGAGGCCTACATTGGGAAAAAGAATATCTTCAAATAAAAACTACACAGATGCATTCTGTGAAACTTATTTCTGATCTGTAAATTCAGTTAACAGAGATAAAACATATTTTTGATTGAGCAGTTATGAAACACTCTTTTTGTAGAAAATGCAAGTGGAGATTCGGAGCGCTAAGAGGGTAATAGTGGAAAAAGGAATGTCTTCAAATATAAACTACACAGAATCATTCGGTGAAACTTCTTTCTGATCTGTGCATTCAGCTAACAGAATTAAACCATACTTTTGATTGAGCAGATCTGAACACTCTTTCTGTAGAAAATGCAACTGGACATTTGGAGCGCTAAGAGCGTAGTAGTGGAAAAAGGAATATATTCAAATATAAACTACACAGAAGCATTCTGTGAAACTTCTTTCTGATCTGAGCATTCAGCTAACAGAGTTAAACCATACTTTTGATTGAGCAGTTTGAAACACTCTGTCTGTAGAAAATGCAACTGGACATTCGTAGCGCTAAGTGGGTAATAGTGGAAAAAAGAATATGTTCAAATATAAACTACACAGAAGCATTGTATGAAACTTCTTTCTGTTCTGTGCATTCAACTAACAGGGTTGAACCTTACTTTTGATTGAGCCGTTCTGAAACACTCTTTCTGTAGAAACTGCAATTGGACATTCTGAGCGCTAAGAGGCCTATATTGGGAAAAAGAATGTCTACAAATAAAAACTACACAGAAGAATTGTGTGAAACTTCTTTCTGTTCTGTTTGTTCAACTAAAAGAGTTGAACCTTAGTTTTGATTGAGCCGTTCTGAAACACTCTTTCTGTAGAAAATGCAAGTGGAGATTCGGAGCGCTAAGAGGGTAATAGTGGAAAAAGGAATGTCTCCAAATATAAACTACACAGAATCATACTGTGAAACTTCTTTCTGATCTGTGCATTCAGCTAACAGAGTTAAACCATACTTTTGATAGAGCAGATCTGAACACTCTTTCTGTAGAAAATGCAACTGGACATTTGGAGCGCTAAGAGAGTAGTAGTGGAAAAAGGAATATATTCAAATATAAACTACACAGAAGCATTCTGTGAAACTTCTTTCTGATCTGAGCATTCAGCTAACAGAGTTAAACCATACTTTTGATTGAGCAGTTTTGAAACACTCTGTCTGTAGAAAATGCAACTGGACATTCGTAGCGCTAAGTGGGTAATAGTGGAAAAAAGAATATGTTCAAATATAAACTACACAGAAGCATTGTATGAAACTTCTTTCTGTTCTGTGCATTCAACTAACAGAGTTGAACCTTACTTTTGATTGAGCCTTTCTGAAACACTCTTTCTGTAGAAACTGCAATTGGACATTCTGAGCGCTAAGAGGCCACTATTGGGAAAAATAATATCTTCAAATAAAAACTACACAGAAGCATTGTGTGAAACTTATTTCTGAAATATTCATTAAGCTAACAAAGTTAAACCATACTTTTGATTGCGCAGTTCTGAACACTCTTTCTGTAGAAAATGCAAGTGGACATTCGGAGCGCAAAGAGGGTAATAGTGGAAAAAGGAATATATTTAAATATAAACTACACAGTAGCATTCTGTGAAAATACTTTCTGTTCTGAGCATTCAACTAACAGAGTTGAACCTTACCTTTGATTGAGCCCTTCTGAAACACTCTTTCTGTAGAAACTGCAATTGGACATGCTAAGCGCTAAGAGGCCTACATTGGGAAAAAGAATATCTTCAAATATAAACTACACAGATGCATTCTGTGAAACTTATTTCTGATCTGTAAATTCAGTTAACAGAGATAAAACATATTTTTGATTGAGCAGTTATGAAACACTCTTTTTGTAGAAAATGCAAGTGGAGATTCGGAGCGCTAAGAGGGTAATAGTGGAAAAAGGAAGGTCTTCAAATATAAACTACACGGAATCATTCGGTGAAACTTCTTTCTGATCTGAGCATTCAGCTACCTGAGTTAAACCATACTTTTGATGAACAGTTTTGAAACACTTTGTCTGTAGAAAATGCAACTGGACATTCGGAGCGCTAATTGGGTAATAGTGGAAAATGAATATGTTCAAATATAAACTACACAGAAGCATTGTATGAAACTTCTTTCTGTTCTGTGCATTCAACTAAAAGAGTTGAACTTTACTTTTGATTGAGCCGTTCTGAAACACTCTTTCTGTAGAAACTGCAATTGGACATTCTTAGCGCTAAGAGGCCTATATTCGGAAAAAGAATATCTACAAATAAAAACTACACAGAAGCATTCTGTGAAGCTTCTTTCTGTTCTGTGCATCCAACTAACAAAGTTGAACCTTACTTTTGATTGAGCCGTTCTGAAACACTCTTTCTCTAGAAACTGCCATTGGACATTCTGAGCGCTAAGAGGCATATATTGGGAAAAATAATATCTTCAAATAAAAACTACACAGAAGCATTGTGTGAATCTTATTTCTGATATGTGCATTCAGCTAACAGAGTTAAACCATACTTTTGATTGCGCAGTTCCGAACACTCTTTCAGTAGAAAATGCAAGTGGACATTCGGAGCGCTAAGAGGGTAATAGTGGAAAGAAGGAATATATTCAAATATAAACTACGCAGATGCATTCTGTGAAACTTCTTTCTGTTCTGTGCATTCAACTACCAGGTTTGAACCCTACTTTTGATTGAGCCGTTCTGAAACACTCTTTGTGTAGAAACTGCAAGTGGATATTCGGAGCGCTAAGTGGGTAATAGTCAAAAAAGGAATATCTTCAACTAAATTCTACACAGAAGCATTCTGTGAAACTTCTTTCTGTTCCGTGCATTCAACTAAAAGAGGTGAACCTTAGTTTTCATTGAGCCGTTCTGAAACACTCTTTCTATAGAAACTGCAATTGGACATTCTGAGCGCTAAGAGGCCTATATTGGTAAAAAGAATATCTTCATAGAAACACTACACAGAAGAATTCTGTAAAACTTCTTTCTGATCTGTGCATTCAGCTAACACAGTTAAACCATACTTTTGATTGAGCAGTTCTGAAACACTCTTTCTGTAGAAAATGCAACTGGACATTTGGAGCGCTAATTGGGTAATAGTGGAAAAATTAATATCTTCAAATATAAACTACACAGAATAATTCTCTGAAACTTATTTCTGATCTGTGCATTCAGCTAACAGAGTTAAACCGTACTTTTGATTGAGCAGTTATGAACACTCTTTCTGTAGAAAATGCCACTGGATATTTGGAGCGCTAAGAGGGTAGTAGTGGAAAAAGGAATATATTCAAATATAAACTACACAGAAGCATTCTATGAAACTTCTTTCTATTCTGTGCATTCAACTAACAGTGTTGAACCTTATTTTTGATTGAGCCATTCTGAAACACTCTTTTTGTAGAAAATGCAAGTGGATATTCGGAGCGCTAAGACGGTAATACTGGAAAAGGAATATATTCAAATATAAACTACACAGAAGCATTCTGTGAAACTTCTTTCTTTTCTGTGCACTCAACTAACTGAGTTGAACCTTACTTTTGATGGAGCCGTTCTGAAAAACTCTTTCTGTAGAAACTGCAATTGGACATTCTGAGCGCTAAGAGGCCTATATTGGGAAAAAGAATATCTTCAAATAAAAACTACAGAGAAGCATTCTGTGAAAATTATTTCTGATATGGGCATTCAACTAATAGAGTAAAACCATACTTTTGATTGAGCCGTTCTGAACACTCTTTTTGTAGAAAATGCAATTGGACATTCTGAGCGCTAAGGGGCCTATATTGGGAAAAAGAATATCTACACATAAAAACTAGAGAAGCATTCTGTGAAAATTCTTTCTGTTCTGTGCATTCAAGTAAAAGTGTTGAAACTTAGTTTTGATTGAGCCGTTCTGAAACACTCTTTCTGTAGAAAATGCAAGTGGACATTCGGAGCGCTAAGATTGTAATAGTGGAAAAAGGAATATCTCCAAATAAAAACTACACAGAAGCATTCTCTGAAACTCCTTTCTGTTCTCTGCATTCAACTAAAAGAGCTGAGCTTTACTTTTGAAGGAGCAGTTCTGAAACACTCTTTGTGTAGGAACTGCCAGTGGACATTCGGAGCACTAAGACGGTAATAGTCGAAAAAGGAATATCTTCAACTAAATACTACACAGAAGCATTCTGTGTAACTACTTTCTGTTCTGTGCATTCAACTAAAAGAGTTGAATCTTAGTTTTGATTGAGCCATTCTGAAACACTCTTTCTGTAGAAACTGCAATAGGACATTCTGAGCGCTAAGAGGCCTACATTGGGAAAAAGAATATCTTCAAATAAAAACTACACAGAGGAATTGTGTGAAACTTCTTTCTGTTCTGTTCATTAAACTAAAAGAGTTGAACCTTAGTTTAGATTGAGCCATTCTGAAACACTCTTTCTGTAGAAAATGCAAGTGGAGATTCGGAGCGCTAAGAGGGTAATAGTGGAAAAAGGAATGTCTCCAAATATAAACTACACAGAATCATTCTGTGAAAATTCTTTCTGATCTGTGCATTCAGCAAACAGAGTTAAACCATACTTTTGATTGAGCAGATCTGAACACTCTTTCTGTAGAAAATGCAACTGGACATTTCGAGCGCTTAGAGAGTAGTAGTGGAAAAAGGAATATATTCAAATATAAACTACACAGAAGCATTCTGTGAAACTTCTTTCTGATCTGAGCATTCAGCTATCAGAGTTAAACCATACTTTTGATTGAGCAGTTTTGAAACACTCTGTCTGTAGAAAATGCAACTGGACATTCGTAGCGCTAAGTGGGTAATAGTGGAAAAAAGAATATGTTCAAATATAAACTACACAGAAGCACTGTATGAAACTTCTTTCTGTTCTGTGCATTCAACTAACAGAGTTGAACCTTACTTTTGATTGAGCCTTTCTGAAACACTCTTTCTGTAGAAACTGCAATTGGACATTCTGAGCGCTAAGAGGCCTCTATTGGGAAAAATAATATCTTCAAATAAAAACTACACAGAAGCATTGTGTGAAACTTATTTCTGATATGTTCATTAAGCTAACAGAGTTAAACCATACTTTTGATTGCGCAGTTCTGAACACTCTTTCTGTAGAAAATGCAAGTGGACATTCGGAGCGCTAAGAGGGTAATAGTGGAAAAAGGAATATATTCAAATATAAACTACACAGTAGCATTCTGTGAAAATTCTTTCTGTTCTGTGCATTCAACTAACAGAGTTGAACCTTACAATTGATTGAGCCGTTCTGAAACACTCTTTCTGTAGAAACTGCAATTGGACATGCTAAGCGCTAAGAGGCCTACATTGCGAAAAAGAATATCTTCAAATAAAAACTACACAGATGCATTCTGTGAAACTTATTTCTGATCTGTAAATTCAGTTAACAGAGATAAAACATATTTTTGATTGAGCAGTTATGAAACACTCTTTTTGTAGAAAATGCAAGTGGAGATTCCGAGCGCTAAGAGGGTAATAGTGGAAAAAGGAATGTCTTCAAATATAAACTACACAGAAGCATAGTATGAAACTTCTTTCTGTTCTGTGCATTCAGCTAACAGAGTTAAACCATACTTTTGATTGAGCAGTTTTGAAACTCTCTGTCTGTAGAAAATGCAACTGGACATTCGTAGCGCTAAGTGGGTAATAGAGGAAAAAAGAATATGTTCAAATATAAACTACACAGAAGCATTGTATGAAATTTCTTTCTGTTCTGTGCATTCAACTAACAGAGTTGAAACTTACTTTTGATTGAGCCTTTCTGAAACGCTCTTTCTGTAGAAACTGCAATT
The DNA here is from genome assembly GCF_028878055.3 of Symphalangus syndactylus. Taxonomy (NCBI): domain Eukaryota; kingdom Metazoa; phylum Chordata; class Mammalia; order Primates; family Hylobatidae; genus Symphalangus; species Symphalangus syndactylus. The sequence continues at coordinate 485,224 of NC_072428.2, forward strand.
GGACATTCTGAGCGCTAAGAGGCCTCTATTGGGAAAAATAATATCTTCAAATAAAAACTACACAGAAGCATTGTGTGAAACTTATTTCTGATATGTTCATTAAGCTAACAGAGTTAAACCATACTTTTGATTACGCAGTTCTGAACACTCTTTCTGTAGAAAATGCAAGTGGACATTCGGAGCGCTAAGAGGGTAATAGTGGAAAAAGGAATATATTCAAATATAAACTACACAGTAGCATTCTGTGAAAATTCTTTCTGTTCTGTGCATTCAACTAACAGAGTTGAACCTTACTTTTGATTGAGCCGTTCTGAAACACTCTTTCTGTAGAAACTGCAATTGGACATGCTAAGCGCTAAGAGGCCTACATTGGGAAAAAGAATATCTTCAAATAAAAACTACACAGATGCATTCTGTGAAACTTATTTCTGATCTGTAAATTCAGTTAACAGAGATAAAACATATTTTTGATTGAGCAGTTATGAAACACTCTTTTTGTAGAAAATGCAAGTGGAGATTCGGAGCGCTAAGAGGGTAATAGTGGAAAAAGGAATGTCTTCAAATATAAACTACACAGAATCATTCGGTGAAACTTCTTTCTGATCTGTGCATTCAGCTAACAGAATTAAACCATACTTTTGATTGAGCAGATCTGAACACTCTTTCTGTAGAAAATGCAACTGGACATTTGGAGCGCTAAGAGCGTAGTAGTGGAAAAAGGAATATATTCAAATATAAACTACACAGAAGCATTCTGTGAAACTTCTTTCTGATCTGAGCATTCAGCTAACAGAGTTAAACCATACTTTTGATCGAGCAGTTTGAAACACTCTGTCTGTAGAAAATGCAACTGGACATTCGTAGCGCTAAGTGGGTAATAGTGGAAAAAAGAATATGTTCAAATATAAACTACACAGAAGCATTGTATGAAACTTCTTTCTGTTCTGTGCATTCAACTAACAGAGTTGAACCTTACTTTTGATTGAGCCGTTCTGAAACACTCTTTCTGTAGAAACTGCAATTGGACATGCTAAGCGCTAAGAGGCCTACATTGGGAAAAAGAATAGCTTCAAATATAAACTACACAGATGCATTCTGTGAAACTTATTTCTGATCTGTAAATTCAGTTAACAGAGATAAAACATATTTTTGATTGAGCAGTTATGAAACACTCTTTTTGTAGAAAATGCAAGTGGAGATTCGGAGCGCTAAGAGGGTAATAGTGGAAAAAGGAAGGTCTTCAAATATAAACTACACGGAATCATTCGATGAAACTTCTTTCTGATCTGTGCATTCAGCTAACAGAGTTAAACCATACTTTTGATTGAGCAGATCTGAACACTCTTTCTGTACAAAATGCAACTGGACATTTGGAGCGCTAAGAGCACAGTAGTGGAAAAAGGAATATATTCAAATATAAACTACACAGAAGCATTCTGTGAAACTTCTTTCTGATCTGAGCATTCAGCTAACAGAGTTAAACCATACATTTGATTGAGCAGTTTTGAAACACTCCGTCTGTAGAAAATGCAACTGGACATTCGTAGCGCTAAGTGGGTAATAGTGGAAAAAAGAATATGTTCAAATATAAACTACACAGAAGCATTGTATGAAACTTCTTTCTGTTCTGTGCATTCAACTAACAGAGTTGAACCTTACTTTTGATTGAGCCGTTCTGAAACACTCTTTCTGTAGAAACTGCAATTGGACATTCTGAACGCTAAGAGGCCTATATTGGGAAAAAGAATGTCTACAAATAAAAACTACACAGAGGAATTGTGTGAAACTTCTTTCTGTTCTGTTCGTTCAACTAAATGAGTTGAACCTTAGTTTTGATTGAGCCGTTCTGAAACACTCTTTCTGTAGAAAATGCAAGTGGAGATTCGGAGCGCTAAGAGGGTAATAGTGGAAAAAGTAATATCTCCAATTAAAAACTACACAGAGGCATTCTCTGAAACACCTTTCTGTTCTCCGCATTCAACTAACAGTGTTGAGCCTTACTTTTGAAGGAGCAGTTCTGAAACACTCTTTGTGTAGAAACTGCCACTGGATATTCGGAGCGCTAAGTGGGTAATAGTCCAAAAAGGGGTATCTTCAACTAAATACTACACAGAAGCATTCTGTGAAACTTCTTTCTGTTCTGTGCATTCAACTAAGAGAGTTGTACCTTACATTTGATTGAGCCGTTCTGAAACACTCTATCTCTAGAAACTGCAATTGGACATTCTGAGCGTTAAGAGGCATATGTTGGGAAAAATAATATCTTCAAATAAAAACTACACAGAATCATTGTTTGAAACTTATTTCTGATATGTGCATTCAGCTAAGAGAGTTAAAACATACTTTTGATGGCGCAGTTCAGAACACTCTTTCTGTAGAAAATGCAAGTAGACATTCGGAGCGCTAAGAGGTTAATAGTGGAAAAAGGAATGTCTTCAAATATAAACTACACAGAATCATTCTGTGAAACTTCTTTCTGATCTCTGCATTCAGCTAACAGAGTTAAACCATACTTTTGTTTGAGAAGATCTGAACACTCTTTCTGTAGATAATGCAACTGGACATTTGGAGCGCTAAGAGGGTAGTAGTGGAAAAAGAAATATATTCAAATATAAACTACACAGAAGCATTCTGTGAAACTTCTTTCTGATCTGAGCATTCAGCTAACAGAGTTAAACCATACTTTTGATTGAGCAGTTTTGAAACACTCTGTCTGTAGAAAATGCAACTGGACATTCGTAGCGCTAAGTGGGTAATAGTGGAAAAAAGAATATGTTCAAATATAAACTACACAGAAGCATTGTATGAAACTTCTTTCTGTTCTGTGCATTCAACTAACAGAGTTGAACCTTACTTTTGATTGAGCCGTTCTGAAACCGTCTTTCTGTAGAAACTGCAATTGGACATTCTGAGCGCTAAGAGGCCTATATTGGGAAAAATAATATCATCAAATAAAAACTACACAGAAGAATTGTGTGAAACTTATTTCTGATATGTGCATTCAGCTTACAGAGTTAAACCATACTTTTGATTGCGCAGTTCCGAACACTCTTTCTGTAGAAAAGGCAAGTGGACATTCGGTTCGCTAAGAGGGTAATAGTGGAAAAAGGAATATATTCAAATATAAACTACACGGTAGCATTCTGTGAAACTTCTTTCTGTTCTGTGCATTCATCTAACAGAGTTGAACCTTACTTTTGATTGAGCCGTTCTGAAACACTCTTTCTGTAGAAACTGCAATTGGACAGGCTAAGCGCTAAGAGGCTTACATTGGGAAAAAGAATATCTTCAAATAAAAACTACACAGATGCATTCTGTGAAACTTATTTCTGATCTGTAAATTCAGTTAACAGAGCTAAACCATGTTTTTGATTCAGCAGTTATGAAACTCTCTTTTTGTAGAAAATGCAAGTGGACATTCGGAGCGCTAAGATTGTAATAGAAGAAAAAGAATATCTCCAATTAAAAACTACAGAGAAGCATTCTCTGAAACACCTTTCTGTTCTCCGCATTCAACTAACAGAGTTGAGCCTTACTTTTGAAGGAGCAGTTCTGAAACACTCTTTGTGTAGAAACTGCCAGTGGATATTCGGAGCGCTAAGTGGGTAATAGTCCAAAAAGGAGTATCTTCAACTAAATACTACACAGAATCATTCTGTGAAACTTCTTTCTGTTCTGTGCATTCAACTAAGAGAGTTGAACCTTACATTTGATTGAGCCGTTCTGAAACACTCTTTCTGTAGAAACTGCAATTGGACATTCTGAGCGCTAAGAGGCCTATATTGGGAAAAATAATATCTTCAAATAAAAACTACACAGAAGCATTTTTTGAAACATATTTCTGATATGTGCATTCAGCTAACAGAGTTAAACCATACTTTTGATTGCGCAGTTCAGAACACTCTTTCTGTAGAAAATGCAAGTGGACATTCGGAGCGCTAAGAGGTTAATAGTGGAAAAAGGAATATATTCAAATATAAACTACACAGAAGCATTCTGTGAAACTTCTTTCTGTTCTGTGCATTCAACTACCAGGGTTGAACCTTACTTTTGATTGAGCCGTTCTGAAACACTCTTTCTGTAGAAACTGCAATAGGACATTCTGAGCGCTAAGAGGCCTATATTGGGAAAAAGAATATCTACAAATAAAAACTACACAGAAGCATTCTGTGAAACTTCTTTCTGTGCAGTTCATTCAACTAAAAGAATTGAACCTTAGTTTTGATTGAGCCGTTCTGAAACACTCTTTCTGTAGAAAATGCAAGTGGAGATTAAGAGCGCTAAGTGGGTAATAGTGGAAAAAGGAATGTCTTCAAATATAAACTACACAGAATCATTCTATGAAACTTCTTTCTGATCTGTGCATTCAGCTAACAGAGTTAAACCATACTTTTGATTGATCAGAACTGAACACTCTTTCTGTAGAAAATGCAACTGGACAGTTGGAGCGCTAAGAGCGTAGTAGTGGAAAAAGGAATATATTCAAATATAAACTACACAGAAGCATTCTGTGAAAGTACTTTCTGATCTGAGCATTCAGCTAACAGAGTTAAACCATACTTTTGATTGAGCAGTTTTGAAACACTCTGTCTGTAGAAAATGCAACTGGACATTCGTAGCGCTAAGTGGGTAATAGTGGAAAAAAGAATATGTTCAAATATAAACTACACAGAAGCATTGTATGAAACTTCTTTCTGTTCTGTGCATTCAACTAACAGAATTGAACCTTACTTTTCATTGAGCCGTTCTGAAACACTCTTTCTGTAGAAACTGCAATTGGACATTCTGAGCGCTAAGAGGCCTATATTGGGAAAAATAATATCTTCAAATAAAAACTACACAGAAGCATTGTGAGAAACTTATTTCTGATATGTGCATTCAGCTAACAGAGTTAAACCATACTTTTGATTGCGCAGTTCCGAACACTCTTTCTGTAGAAAATGCAAGTGGACATTCGGAGCGCTAAGAGGGTAATAGTTGAAAAAGGATTATATTCAAATATAAACTACACAGTAGCATTCTCTGAAACTTCTTTCTGTTCTGTGCATTCAACTAAAAGAGTTGAACCTTACTTTTGATTGAGCCGTTCTGAAACACTCTTTCTGAAGAAACTGCAATTGGACATTCTAAGCTCTAAGAGGCCTACTTTGGGAAAAAGAATATCTTCAAATAAAAACTACACACATGCATTCTGTGAAACTTATCTCTGATCTGTAAATTCAGTTAACAGAGCTAAACCATATTTTTGATTGAGCAGTTATGAAACACACTTTTTGTAGAAAATGCAAGTGGACATTCGGAGCGCTAAGATTGTAATAGAGGAAAAAGGAAGATCTCCAATTAAAAACTACACAGAAGCATTCTCTGAAACCCCTTTCTGTTCTCCGCATTCAACTAACAGAGTTGAGCCTTACTTTTGAAGGAGCAGTTCTGAAACACTCTTTGTGTAGAAACTGCCAGTGGATATTCGGAGCGCTAAGTGGGTAATAGTCCAAAAACGAGTATCTTCAACTAAATACTACACAGAAGCATTCTGTGAAACTTCTTTCTGTTCTGTGCATTCAACTACCAGGGTTGAACCTTACTTTTGATTGAGCCGTTCTGAAACACTCTTTCTGTAGAAACTGCAATTGGACATTCTGAGCGCTAAGAGGCCTATATTGGGAAAAAGTATATCTACAAATTAAAACTACACAGAAGCATTCTGTGAAACTGCTTTCCGTTCTGTTCATTCAACTAAAAGAGTTGAACCTTAGTTTTGATTGAGCCGTTCTGAAACACTCTTTCTGTAGAAAATGCAAGTGGAGATTCGGAGCGCTAAGAGGGTAATAGTGGAAAAAGGAATGTCTTCAAATATAAACTACACAGAATCACTCTGTGAGACTTCTTTCTGATCTGTGCATTCAGCTAACAGAGTTAAACCATACTTTTGATTGAGCAGATCTGAACACTCTTTCTGTAGAAAATGCAACTGGACATTTGGAGCGCTAAGAGGGTAGTCGTGGAAAAAGGAATATATTCAAATATAAACTACACAGAAGCATTCTGTGAAACTTCTTTCTGATCTGAGCATTCAGCTAACAGAGTTAAACCATACTTTTGATTGAGCAGTTTTGAAACACTCTGTCTGTAGAAAATGCAACCGGACATTCGTAGTGCTAAGTGGGTAATAGTGGAAAAAATAATATGTTCAAATATAAACTACACAGAAGCGTTGTATGAAACTTCTTTCTGTTCTGTGCATTCAACTAACAGAGTTGAACCTTACTTTTTATTGAGCCGTTCTGAAACCGTCTTTCTGTAGAAACTGCAATTGGACATTCTGAGCGCTAAGACGCCTATATTGGGAAAAATAATATCTTCAAATAAAAACTACACAGAAGAATTGTGTGAAACTCATTTCTGATATGTGCATTCAGCTTACAGAGTTAAACCATACTTTGGATTGCGCAGTTCCGAACACTCTTTCCGTAAAAATGCAAGTGGACATTCGGAGCGCAAAGAGGGTAATAGTGGAAAAAGGAATGTCTTCAAATATAAACTACACAGAATCATTCTGTGAAACTTCTTTCTGATCTGTGCATTCAGCTAACAGAGTTAAACCATACTTTTGATTGAGCAGATCTGAACACTCTTTCTGTAGAAAATGCAACTGGACATTTGGAGCGCTGAGAGGTTAGTAGTGGAAAAAGGAATATATTCAAATATAAACTACACAGAAGCATTCTGTGAAACTTGTTTCTGATCTGAGCATTCAGCTAACAGAGTTAAACCATACTTTTGATTGAGCAGTTTTGAAACACTCTGTCTGTATAAAATGCAATTGGACATTCGTAGCGCTAAGTGGGTAATAGTGGAAAAAAGTATATGTTCAAATATAAACTACACAGAAGCATTGTATGAAACTTCTTTCTGTTCTGTGCATTCAACTAACAGAGTTGAACCTTACTTTTGATTCAGCCTTTCTGAAACACTCTTTCTGTAGAAACTGCAATTGGACATTCTGAGCGCTAAGAGGCCATTACTGGGAAAAATAATATCTTCAAATAAAAACTACACAGAAGCATTGTGTGAAACTTATTTCTGATATGTGCATTCAGCTAACAGAGTTAAACCATACTTTTGATTGCGCAGTTCCGAACACACTTTCTGTAGATCATGCAAGTGGACGTTCGGAGCGCTAAGAGTGTAAGAGTGGAAAAAGGAATATATTCAAATATAAAATACACAGTAGTATTCTGTGAAACTTCTTTCTGTTCTGTGCATTCAACTAACAGTGTTGAACCTTACTTTTGATTGAGCCGTTCTGAAACACTCTTTCTGTAGAAACTGCAATTGGACATTCTAAGCGCTAAGAGGCCTACATTTTGAAAAAGAATATCTTCAAATAAAAACTACACAGATGCATTCTGTGAAACTTATTTCTGATCTGTAAATTCAGTTAACAGAGCTAAACCATATTTTTGATTGAGCAGTTATGAAACACTCTTTTTGTAGAAAATGCAAGTGGACATTCGGAGCGCTAAGTTTGTAATAGAGGAAAGAGGAATATCTCCAATTAAAAACTACACAGAAGCATTCTCTGAAACACCTTTCTGTTCTCCGCATTCAACTAACAGATTTGAGCCTTACTTTTGAAGGAGCAGTTCTGAAACACACTTTGTGTAGAAACTGCCAGTGGATATTCGGAGCGCTAAGTAGGTAATAGTCCAAAAAGGAGTATCTTCAACTAAATACTACACAGAAGCATTCTGTGAAACTCCTTTCTGTTCTGTGCATTCAACTAAGAGAGTTGAAACTTACATTTGATTGAGCCGTTCTGAAACACTCTTTCTGTAGAAACTGCAATTGGACATTCTGAGCGCTAAGAGTCCTATATTGGGAAAAATAATATCTTCAAATAAAAACTACACAGAAGCATTGTTTGAAACTTATTTCTGATATGTGCATTCAGCTAACAGAGTTAAACCATACTTTTGATTGCGCAGTTCCGTACACTCTTTCTGTAGAAAATGCAAGTTGACATTCGGAGCGCTAAGAGGGTAATAGTGGAAAAAGGAATATATTCAAATATAAACTACACAGAAGCATTCTGTGAAAATACTTTCTGTTCTGTGCATTCAACTACCAGGGTTGAACCTTACTTTTGATTGAGCCGTTCTGAAACACTCTTTGTGTAGAAACTGCAATTGGACATTCTGAGCGCTAAGAGGCCTATATTGGGAAAAAGAATATCTACAAATAAAAACTACACAGAAGCATCCTGTGAAACTTCTTTCTGTTCAGTTCATTCAACTAAAAGAGTTGAACTTTGGTTTTGATTGAGCCGTTCTGAAACACTCTTTCTGTAGAAACTGCAATTGGACATGCTAAGCGCTAAGAGGCCTACATTGGGAAAAAGAATATCTTCAAATAAAAACTACACAGATGCATTCTGTGAAACTTATTTCTGATCTGTAAATTCAGTTAACAGAGGTAAAACATATTTTTGATTGAGCAGTTATGAAACACTCTTTTTGTAGAAAATGCAAGTGGAGATTCGGAGCGCTAAGAGGGTAATAGTGGAAAAAGGAATGTCTTCAAATATAAACTACACAGAATCATTCGGTGAAACTTCTTTCTGATCTGTGCATTCAGCTAACAGAGTTAAACCATACTTTTGATTGAGCAGATCTGAACACTCTTTCTGTGGAAAATGCAACTGGACATTTGGAGCGCTAAGAGCGTAGTAGTGGAAAAAGGAATATATTCAAATATAAACTACACTGAAGCATTCTGTGAAACTTCTTTCTGATCTGAGCATTCAGCTAACAGAGTTAAACCATACTTTTGATTGAGCAGTTTTGAAACACTCTGTCTGTAGAAAATGCAACTGGACATTCGTAGCGCTAAGTGGGTAATAGTGGAAAAAAGAATATGTTCAAATATAAACTACACAGAAGCATTGTATGAAACTTCTTTCTGTTCTGTGCATTCAACTAACAGAGTTGAACCTTACTTTTGATTGAGCCGTTCTGAAACACTCTTTCTGTAGAAACTGCAATTGGACATTCTGAGCGCTAAGAGGCCTATATTGGGAAAAGGAATGTCTACAAATAAAAACTACACAGAAGAATTGTGTGAAACTTCTTTCTGTTCTGTGTGTTCAACTAAAAGAATTGAACCTTAGTTTTGATTGAGCCGTTCTGAAACACTCTTTCTGTAGAAAATGCAAGTGGAGATTCGGAGCGCTAAGAGGGTAATAGTGGAAAAAGGAATGTCTCCAAATATAAACTACACAGAATCATTCTGTGAAACTTCTTTCTGATCTGTGCATTCAGCTAACAGAGTTAAACCATACTTTTGATTGAGCAGATCTGAACACTCTTTCTGTAGAAAATGCAACTGGACATTTGGAGCGCTAAGAGAGTAGTAGTGGAAAAAGGAATATATTCAAATATAAACTACACTGAAGCATTCTGTGAAACTTCTTCCTGATCTGAGCATTCAGCTAACAGACTTAAACAATACTTTTGATTGAGCAGTTTTGAAACACTCTGTCTGTAGAAAATGCAACTGGACATTCGTAGCGCCAAGTGGGTTATAGTGGAAAAAAGAATATGTTCAAATATAAACTACACAGAAGCATTGTATGAAACTTCTTTCTGTTCTGTGCATTCAACTAACAGAGTTGAACCTTACTTTTGATTGAGCCTTTCTGAAACACTCTTTCTGTAGAAACTGCAATTGGACATTCTGAGCGCTAAGAGGCCTATATTGGGAAAAATAATATCTTCAAATAAAAACTACACAGAAGCATTGTGTGAAACATATTTCTGATATGTTCATTAAGCTAACAGAGTTAAACCATACTTTTGATTGCGCAGTTCTGAACACTCTTTCTGTAGAAAATGCAAGTGGACATTCGGAGCGCTAAGAGGGTAATAGTGGAGAAAGCAATATATTCAAATATAAACTACACAGTAGCATTCTGTGAAAATTCTTTCTGTTCTGTGCTTTCAACTAACAGAGTTGAACCTTACTTTTGATTGAGCCGTTCTGAAACACTCTTTCTGTAGAAACTGCAATTGGACATGCTAAGCGCTAAGAGGCCTACATTGGGAAAAAGAATATCTTCAAATAAAAACTACACAGATGCATTCTGTGAAACTTATTTCTGATCTGTAAATTCAGTTAACAGTGAGAAAACATATTTTTGATTGAGCAGTTATGAAACACTCTTTTTGTAGAAAATGCAAGTGGAGATTCGGAGCGCTAAGAGGGTAATAGTGGAAAAAGGAATGTCTTCAAATATAAACTACACAGAATCATTCGGTGAAACTTCTTTCTGATCTGTGCATTCAGCTAACAGAGTTAAACCACACTTTTGATTGAGCAGATCTGAACACTCTTTCTGTAGAAAATGCAACTGGACATTTGGAGCGCTAAGAGCGTAGTAGTGGAAAAAGGAATATATTCAAATATAAACTACACAGAAGCATTCTGTGAAACTTCTTTCTGATCTGAGCATTCAGCTAACAGAGTTAAACCATACTTTTGATTGAGCAGTTTTGAAACACTCTGTCTGTAGAAAATGCAACTGGACATTCGTAGCGCCAAGTGGGTAATAGTGGAAAAAAGAATATGTTCAAATATAAACTACACAGAAGCATTGTATGAAACTTCTTTCTGTTCTGTGCATTCAACTAACAGAGTTGAACCTTACTTTTGATTGAGCCTTTCTGAAACACTCTTTCTGTAGAAACTGCAATTGGACATTCTGAGCGCTAAGAGGCCTATATTGGGAAAAATAATATCTTCAAATAAAAACTACACAGAAGCATTGTGTGAAACATATTTCTGATATGTTCATTAAGCTAACAGAGTTAAACCATACTTTTGATTGCGCAGTTCTGAACACTCTTTCTGTAGAAAATGCAAGTGGACATTCTGAGCGCTAAGAGGGTAATAGTGGAGAAAGGAATATATTCAAATATAAACTACACAGTAGCATTCTGTGAAAATACTTTCTGTTCTGTGCATTCAACTAACAGAGTTGAACCTTACTTTTGATTGAGCCGTTCTGAAACACTCTTTCTGTAGAAACTGCAATTGGACATGCTAAGCGCTAAGAGGCCTACATTGGGAAAAAGAATATCTTCAAATAAAAACTACACAGATGCATTCTGTGAAACTTATTTCTGATCTGTAAATTCAGTTAACAGAGATAAAACATATTTTTGATTGAGCAGTTGTGAAACACTCTTTTTGTAGAAAATGCAAGTGGAGATTCGGAGCGCTAAGAGGGTAATAGTGGAAAAAGGAATGTCTTCAAATATAAACTACACAGAATCATTCGGTGAAATTTCTTTCGGATCTGTGCATTCAGCTAACAGAGTTAAACCATACTTTTGATTGAGCAGATCTGAACACTCTTTCTGTAGAAAATGCAACTGGACTTTTGGAGCGCTAAGAGCGTAGTAGTGGAAAAAGGAATATATTCAAATATAAACTACACAGAAGCATTCTGTGAAACTTCTTTCTGATCTGAGCATTCAGCTAACAGAGTTAAACCATACTTTTGATTGAGCAGTTTTGAAACACTCTGTCTGTAGAAAATGTAACTGGACATTCGTAGCGCTAAGTGGGTAATAGAGGAAAAAAGAATATGTTCAAATATAAACTACACAGAAGCATTGTATGAAACTTCTTTCTGTTCTGTGCATTCAACTAACGGAGTTGAACCTTACTTTTGATTGAGCCGTTCTGAAACACTCTTTCTGTAGAAACTGCAATTGGACATTCTGAGCGCTAAGAGGCCTATATTGGGAAAAAGAATGTCTACAAATAAAAACTACACAGAAGAATTGTGTGAAACTTCTTTCTGTTCTGTTTGTTCAACTAAAAGAGTTGAACCTTAGTTTTGATTGAGCCGTTCTGAAACACTCTTTCTGTAGAAAATGCAAGTGGAGATTCGGAGCGCTAAGAGGGTAATAGTGGAAAAAGGAATGTCTCCAAATATAAACTACACAGAATCATTCTGTGAAACTTCTTTCTGATCTGTGCATTCAGCTATCAGAGTTAAACCATACTTTTGATTGAGCAGATCGGAGCACTCTTTCTGTAGAAAATGCAAGTGGACATTCTGAGCGCTAAGAGTGTAATAGTGGAGAAAGGAATATATTCAAATATAAACTACACAGTAGCATTCTGTGAAAATACTTTCTGTTCTGTGCATTCAACTAACAGAGTTGAACCTTACTTTTGATTGAGCCGTTCTGAAACACTCTTTCTGTAGAAACTGCAATTGGACATGCTAAGCGCTAAGAGGCCTACATTGGGAAAAAGAATATCTTCAAATAAAAACTACACAGATGCATTCTGTGAAACTTATTTCTGATCTGTAAATTCAGTTAACAGAGGTAAAACATATTTTTGATTGAGCAGTTATGAAACACTCTTTTTGTAGAAAATGCAAGTGGAGATTCGGAGCGCTAAGAGGGTAATAGTGGAAAAAGGAATGTCTTCAAATATAAACTACACAGAATCATTCTGTGAAACTTCTTTCTGATCTGTGCATTCAGCTATCAGAGTTAAACCATACTTTTGATTGAGCAGATCGGAGCACTCTTTCTGTAGAAAATGCAACTGGACATTTGGAGCGCTAAGAGCGTAGTAGTGGAAAAAGGAATATATTCAAATATAAACTACACAGAAGCATTCTGTGAAACTTCTTTCTGATCTGAGCATTCAGCTAACAGAATTAAACCATACTTTTGATTGAGCAGTTTTGAAACACTCTGTCTGTAGAAAATGCAACTGGACATTCGTAGCGCCAAGTGGGTAATAGTGGAAAAAAGAATATGTTCAAATATAAACTACACAGAAGCATTGTATGAAATTTCTTTCTGTTCTGTGCATTCAAATAACAGAGTTGAACCTTACTTTTGATTGAGCCTTTCTGAAACACTCTTTCTGTAGAAACTGCAATTGGACATTCTGAGCGCTAAGAGGCCTCTATTGGGAAAAATAATATCTTCAAATAAAAACTACACAGAAGCATTGTGTGAAACTTATTTCTCATATGTTCATTAAGCTAACAGAGTTAAACCATACTTTTGATTGCGCAGTTCTGAACACTCTTTCTGTAGAAAATGCAAGTGGACATTCGGAGCGCTAAGAGGGTAATAGTGGAGAAAGGAATATATTCAAATATAAACTACACAGTAGCATTCTGTGAAAATTCTTTCTGTTCTCTGCATTCAACTAACAGAGTTGAACCTTACTTTTGATTGAGCCGTTCTGAAACACTCTTTCTGTAGAAACTGCAATTGGACATGCTAAGCGCTAAGAGGCCTACATTGGGAAAAAGAATATCTTCAAATAAAAACTACACAGATGCATTCTGTGAAACTTATTTCTGATCTGTAAATTCAGTTAACAGAGATAAAACATATTTTTGATTGAGCAGTTATGAAACACTCTTTTTGTAGAAAATGCAAGTGGAGATTAGGAGCGCTAAGTGGGTAATAGTGGAAAAAGGAATGTCTTCAAATATAAACTACACAGAATCATTCGGTGAAACTTCTTTCTGATCTGTGCATTCAGCTAACAGAATTAACCATACTTTTGATTGAGCAGATCTGAACACTCTTTCTGTAGAATATGCAACTGGACATTTGGAGCGCTAAGAGAGTAGTAGTGGAAAAAGGAATATAATCAAATATAAACTACACAGAAGCATTCTGTGAAACTTCTTTCTGATCTGAGCATTCAGCTAACAGAGTTAAACCATACTTTTGATTGAGCAGTTTTGAAACATTCTGTCTGTAGAAAATGCAACTGGACATTCGTAGCGCCAAGTGGGTAATAGTGGAAAAAAGAATATGTTCAAATATAAACTACACAGAAGCATTGTATGAAACTTCTTTCTGTTCTGTGCATTCAACTAACAGAGTTGAACCTTACTTTTGATTGAGCCTTTCTGAAACACTCTTTCTGTAGAAACTGCAATTGGACATTCTGAGCGATAAGAGGCCTATATTGGGAAAAATAATATCTTCAAATAAAAAGTACACAGAAGCATTGTGTGAAACATATTTCTGATATGTTCATTAAGCTAACAGAGTTAAACCATACTTTTGATTGCGCAGTTCTGAACACTCTTTCTGTAGAAAATGCAAGTGGACATTCGGAGCGCTAAGAGGGTAATAGTGGAGAAAGCAATATATTCAAATATAAACTACACAGTAGCATTCTGTGAAAATTCTTTCTGTTCTGTGCTTTCAACTAACAGAGTTGAACCTTACTTTTGATTGAGCCGTTCTGAAACACTCTTTCTGTAGAAACTGCAATTGGACATGCTAAGCGCTAAGAGGCCTACATTGGGAAAAAGAATATCTTCAAATAAAAACTACACAGATGCATTCTGTGAAACTTATTTCTGATCTGTAAATTCAGTTAACGGTGATAAAACATATTTTTGATTGAGCAGTTATGAAACACTCTTTTTGTAGAAAATGCAAGTGGAGATTCGGAGCGCTAAGAGGGTAATAGTGGAAAAAGGAATGTCTTCAAATATAAACTACACAGAATCATTCGGTGAAACTTCTTTCTGATCTGTGCATTCAGCTAACAGAGTTAAACCACACTTTTGATTGAGCAGATCTGAACACTCTTTCTGTAGAAAATGCAACTGGACATTTGGAGCGCTAAGAGCGTAGTAGTGGAAAAAGGAATATATTCAAATATAAACTACACAGAAGCATTCTGTGAAACTTCTTTCTGATCTGAGCATTCAGCTAACAGAGTTAAACCATACTTTTGATTGAGCAGTTTTGAAACACTCTGTCTGTAGAAAATGCAACAGGACATTCGTAGCGCCAAGTGGGTAATAGTGGAAAAAAGAATATGTTCAAATATAAACTACACAGAAGCATTGTATGAAACTTCTTTCTGTTCTGTGCATTCAACTAACAGAGTTGAACCTTACTTTTGATTGAGCCTTTCTGAAACACTCTTTCTGTAGAAACTGCAATTGGACATTCTGAGCGCTAAGAGGCCTATATTGGGAAAAATAATATCTTCAAATAAAAACTACACAGAAGCATTGTGTGAAACATATTTCTGATATGTTCATTAAGCTAACAGAGTTAAACCATACTTTTGATTGCGCAGTTCTGAACACTCTTTCTGTAGAAAATGCAAGTGGACATTCTGAGCGCTAAGAGGGTAATAGTGGAGAAAGGAATATATTCAAATATAAACTACACAGTAGCATTCTGTGAAAATACTTTCTGTTCTGTGCATTCAACTAACAGAGTTGAACCTTACTTTTGATTGAGCCGTTCTGAAACACTCTTTCTGTAGAAACTGCAATTGGACATGCTAAGCGCTAAGAGGCCTACATTGGGAAAAAGAATATCTTCAAATAAAAACTACACAGATGCATTCTGTGAAACTTATTTCTGATCTGTAAATTCAGTTAACAGAGATAAAACATATTTTTGATTGAGCAGTTGTGAAACACTCTTTTTGTAGAAAATGCAAGTGGAGATTCGGAGCGCTAAGAGGGTAATAGTGGAAAAAGGAATGTCTTCAAATATAAACTACACAGAATCATTCGGTGAAATTTCTTTCGGATCTGTGCATTCAGCTAACAGAGTTAAACCATACTTTTGATTGAGCAGATCTGAACACTCTTTCTGTAGAAAATGCAACTGGACTTTTGGAGCGCTAAGAGCTTAGTAGTGGAAAAAGGAATATATTCAAATATAAACTACACAGAAGCATTCTGTGAAACTTCTTTCTGATCTGAGCATTCAGCTAACAGAGTTAAACCATACTTTTGATTGAGCAGTTTTGAAACACTCTGTCTGTAGAAAATGTAACTGGACATTCGTAGCGCTAAGTGGGTAATAGAGGAAAAAAGAATATGTTCAAATATAAACTACACAGAAGCATTGTATGAAACTTCTTTCTGTTCTGTGCATTCAACTAACGGAGTTGAACCTTACTTTTGATTGAGCCGTTCTGAAACACTCTTTCTGTAGAAACTGCAATTGGACATTCTGAGCGCTAAGAGGCCTATATTGGGAAAAAGAATGTCTACAAATAAAAACTACACAGAAGAATTGTGTGAAACTTCTTTCTGTTCTGTTTGTTCAACTAAAAGAGTTGAACCTTAGTTTTGATTGAGCCGTTCTGAAACACTCTTTCTGTAGAAAATGCAAGTGGAGATTCGGAGCGCTAAGAGGGTAATAGTGGAAAAAGGAATGTCTCCAAATATAAACTACACAGAATCATTCTGTGAAACTTCTTTCTGATCTGTGCATTCAGCTATCAGAGTTAAACCATACTTTTGATTGAGCAGATCGGAGCACTCTTTCTGTAGAAAATGCAAGTGGACATTCTGAGCGCTAAGAGTGTAATAGTGGAGAAAGGAATATATTCAAATATAAACTACACAGTAGCATTCTGTGAAAATACTTTCTGTTCTGTGCATTCAACTAACAGAGTTGAACCTTACTTTTGATTGAGCCGTTCTGAAACACTCTTTCTGTAGAAACTGCAATTGGACATGCTAAGCGCTAAGAGGCCTACATTGGGAAAAAGAATATCTTCAAATAAAAACTACACAGATGCATTCTGTGAAACTTATTTCTGATCTGTAAATTCAGTTAACAGAGGTAAAACATATTTTTGATTGAGCAGTTATGAAACACTCTTTTTGTAGAAAATGCAAGTGGAGATTCGGAGCGCTAAGAGGGTAATAGTGGAAAAAGGAATGTCTTCAAATATAAACTACACAGAATCATTCTGTGAAACTTCTTTCTGATCTGTGCATTCAGCTATCAGAGTTAAACCATACTTTTGATTGAGCAGATCGGAGCACTCTTTCTGTAGAAAATGCAACTGGACATTTGGAGCGCTAAGAGTGTAGTAGTGGAAAAAGGAATATATTCAAATATAAACTACACAGAAGCATTCTGTGAAACTTCTTTCTGATCTGAGCATTCAGCTAACAGAATTAAACCATACTTTTGATTGAGCAGTTTTGAAACACTCTGTCTGTAGAAAATGCAACTGGACATTCGTAGCGCCAAGTGGGTAATAGTGGAAAAAAGAATATGTTCAAATATAAACTACACAGAAGCATTGTATGAAATTTCTTTCTGTTCTGTGCATTCAAATAACAGAGTTGAACCTTACTTTTGATTGAGCCTTTCTGAAACACTCTTTCTGTAGAAACTGCAATTGGACATTCTGAGCGCTAAGAGGCCTCTATTGGGAAAAATAATATCTTCAAATAAAAACTACACAGAAGCATTGTGTGAAACTTATTTCTGATATGTTCATTAAGCTAACAGAGTTAAACCATACTTTTGATTGCGCAGTTCTGAACACTCTTTCTGTAGAAAATGCAAGTGGACATTCGGAGCGCTAAGAGGGTAATAGTGGAGAAAGGAATATATTCAAATATAAACTACACAGTAGCATTCTGTGAAAATTCTTTCTGTTCTGTGCATTCAACTAACAGAGTTGAACCTTACTTTTGATTGAGCCGTTCTGAAACACTCTTTCTGTAGAAACTGCAATTGGACATGCTAAGCGCTAAGAGGCCTACATTGGGAAAAAGAATATCTTCAAATAAAAACTACACAGATGCATTCTGTGAAACTTATTTCTGATCTGTAAATTCAGTTAACAGAGATAAAACATATTTTTGATTGAGCAGTTATGAAACACTCTTTTTGTAGAAAATGCAAGTGGAGATTAGGAGCGCTAAGTGGGTAATAGTGGAAAAAGGAATGTCTTCAAATATAAACTACACAGAATCATTCGGTGAAACTTCTTTCTGATCTGTGCATTCAGCTAACAGAATTAACCATACTTTTGATTGAGCAGATCTGAACACTCTTTCTGTAGAATATGCAACTGGACATTTGGAGCGCTAAGAGAGTAGTAGTGGAAAAAGGAATATAATCAAATATAAACTACACAGAAGCATTCTGTGAAACTTCTTTCTGATCTGAGCATTCAGCTAACAGAGTTAAACCATACTTTTGATTGAGCAGTTTTGAAACACTCTGTCTGTAGAAAATGCAACTGGACATTCGTAGCGCTAAGTGGGTAATAGTGGAAAAAAGAATATGTTCAAATATAAACTACACAGAAGCATTGTATGAAACTTCTTTCTGTTCTGTGCATTCAACTAACAGAGTTGAACCTTACTTTTGATTGAGCCTTTCTGAAACACTCTTTCTGTAGAAACTGCAATTGGACATTCTGAGCGCTAAGAGGCCTATAGTGGGAAAAATAATACCTTCAAATAAAAACTACACAGAAGCATTGTGTGAAACTTATTTCTGATATGTTCATTAAGCTAACAGAGTTAAACCATACTTTTGATTGCGCAGTTCTGAACACTCTTTCTGTAGAAAATGCAAGTGGACATTCGGAGCGCTAAGAGGGTAATAGTGGAAAATGGAATATATTCAAATATAAACTACACAGTAGCATTCTGTGAAAATTCTTTCTGTTCTGTGCATTCAACTAACAGAGTTGAACCTTACTTTTGATTGAGCCATTCTGAAACACTCTTTCTGTAGAAACTGCAATTGGACATGCTAAGCGCTAAGAGGCCTACATTGGGTAAAAGAATATCTTCAAATAAAAACTACACAGATGCATTCTGTGAAATTTATTTCTGATCTGTAAATTCAGTTAACAGAGATAAAACATATTTTTGATTGAGCAGTTATGAAACACTCTTTTTGTAGAAAATGCAAGTGGAGATTCGGAGCGCTAAGAGGGTAATAGTGGAAAAAGGAATGTCTTCAAATATAAACTACACAGAATCATTCGGTGAAACTTCTTTCTGATCTGTGCATTCAGCTAACAGAGTTAAACCATACTTTTGATTGAGCAGATCTGAACACTCTTTCTGTAGAAAATGCAACTGCACATTTGGAGCGCTAAGAGAGTAGTAGTGGAAAAAGGAATATATTCAAATATAAACTACACAGAAGCATTCTGTGAAACTTCTTTCTTATCTGAGCATTCAGCTAACAGAGTTAAACCATACTTTTTATTGAGCAGTTTTGAAACACTCTGTCTGTAGAAAATGCAACAGGACATTCGTAGCGCCAAGTGGGTAATAGTGGAAAAAAGAATATGTTCAAATATAAACTACACAGAAGCATTGTATGAAATTACTTTCTGTTCTGTGCACTCAACTAACAGAGTTGAACCTTACTTTTGATTGAGCCTTTCTGAAACACTCTTTCTGTAGAAACTGCAATTGGACATTCTGAGCGCTAAGAGGCCTCTATTGGGAAAAATAATATCTTCAAATAAAAACTACACAGAAGCATTGTGTGAAACTTATTTCTCATATGTTCATTAAGCTAAGAGAGTTAAACCATACTTTTGATTGCGCAGTTCTGAACACTCTTTCTGTAGAAAATGCAAGTGGACATTCGGAGCGCTAAGAGGGTAATAGTGGAGAAAGGAATATATTCAAATATAAACTACACAGTAGCATTCTGTGAAAATTCTTTCTGTTCTGTGCATTCAACTAACAGAGTTGAACCTTACTTTTGATTGAGCCGTTCTGAAACACTCTTTCTGAAGAACCTGCAATTGGACATGCTAGGCGCTAAGAGGCCTACATTGGGAAAAAGAATATCTTCAAATAAAAACTACACAGATGCATTCTGTGAAACTTATTTCTGATCTGTAAATTCAGTTAACAGAGATAAAACATATTTTTGATTGAGCAGTTATGAAACACTGTTTTTGTAGAAAATGCAAGTGGAGATTCGGAGCGCTAAGAGGGTAATAGTGGAAAAAGGAATGTCTTCAAATATAAACTACACAGAATTATTCGGTGAAACTTCTTTCTGATCTGTGCATTCAGCTAACAGAGTTAAACCATACTTTTGATTGAGCAGATCTGAACACTCTTTCTGTAGAAAATGCAACTGGACATTTGGAGCGCTAAGAGCGTAGTAGTGGAAAAAGGAATATATTCAAATATAAACTACACAGAAGCATTCTGTGAAACTTCTTTCTGATCTGAGCATTCAGCTAACAGAGTTAAACCATACTTTTGATTGAGCAGTTTTGAAACACTCTGTCTGTAGAAAATGCAACTGGACATTCGTAGCGCTAAGTGGGTAATAGTGGAAAAAAGAATATGTTCAAATATAAACTACACAGAAGCATTGTATAAAACTTCTTTCTGTTCTGTGCATTCAACTAACGGAGTTGAACCTTACTTTTGATTGAGCCGTTCTGAAACACTCTTTCTGTAGAAACTGCAATTGGACATTCTGAGCGCTAAGAGGCCTATATTGGGAAAAAGAATGTCTACAAATAAAAACTACACAGAAGAATTGTGTGAAACTTCTTTCTGTTCTGTTTGTTCAACTAAAAGAGTTGAACCTTACTTTTGATTGAGCCGTTCTGAAACACTCTTTCTGTAGAAAATGCAAGTGGAGATTCGGAGCGCTAAGAGGGTAATAGTGGAAAAAGGAATGTCTCCAAATATAAACTACACAGAATCATTCTGTGAAACTTCTTTCTGATCTGTGCATTCAGCTAACAGAGTTAAACCATACTTTTGATTGAGCAGATCTGAACACTCTTTCTGTAGAAAATGCAACTGGACCATTGGAGCGCTAAGAGATTAGTAGTGGAAAAAGGAATATATTCAAATATAAACTACACAGAAGCATTCTGTGAAACTTCTTTCTGATCTGAGCATTCAGCTAACAGAGTTAAACCATACTTTTGATTGAGCAGTTTTGAAACACTCTGTAGAAAATGCAACTGGACATTCGTAGCGCTAAGTGGGTAATAGTGGAAAAAAGAATATGTTCAAATATAAACTACACAGAAGCATTGTATGAAACTACTTTCTGTTCTGTGCATTCAACTAACAGAGTTGAACTTTACTTTTGATTGAGCCTTTCTGAAACACTCTTTCTGTAGAAACTGCAATTGGACATTCTGAGCGCTAAGAGGCCTCTATTGGGAAAAATAATATCTTCAAACAAAAACTACACAGAAGCATTGTGTGAAACTTATTTCTGATATGTTCATTAAGCTAACAGAGTTAAACCATACTTTTGATTGCGCAGTTCTGAACACTCTTTCTGTAGAAAATGCAAGTGGACATTCGGAGCGCTAAGAGGGTAATAGTGGAAAAAGGAAAATATTCAAATATAAACTACACAGTAGCATTCTGTGAAACTTCTTTCTGTTCTGTGCATTCAACTAACAGAGTTGAACCTTACTTTTGATTGAGCCGTTCTGAAACACTCTTTCTGTAGAAACTGCAATTGGACATGCTAAGCGCTAAGAGGCCTACATTGGGAAAAATAATATCTTCAAATAAAAACTACACAGATGCATTCTGTGAAACTTATTTCTGATCTGTAAATTCAGTTAACAGAGATAAAGCATATTTTTGATTGAGCAGTTATGAAACACTCTTTTTGTAGAAAATGCAAGTGGAGATTCGGAGCGCTAAGAGGGTAATAGTGGAAAAAGGAATGTCTTCAAATATAAACTACACAGAATCATTCGGTGAAACTTCTTTCTGATCTGTGCATTCAGCTAACAGAGTTAAACCATACTTTTGATTGAGCAGATCTGAACATTCTTTCTGTAGAAAATGCAGCTGGACATTTGGAGCGCTAAGAGCGTAGTAGTGGAAAAAGGAATATATTCAAATATAAACTACACAGAAGCATTCTGTGAAACTTCTTTCTGATCTGAGCATTCAGCTAACAGAGTTAAACCATACTTTTGATTGAGCAGTTTTGAAACACTCTGTAGAAAATGCAACTGGACATTCGTAGCGCTAAGTGGGTAATAGTGGAAAAAAGAATATGTTCAAATATAAACTACACAGAAGCATAGTATGAAACTTCTTTCTGTTCTGTGCATTCAACTAACAGAGTTGAACTTTACTTTTGATTGAGCCTTTCTGAAACACTCTTTCTGTAGAAACTGCAATTGGACATTCTGAGCGCTAAGAGGCCTCTATTGGGAAAAATAATATCTTCAAATAGAAACTACACAGAAGCATTGTGTGAAACTTATTTCTGATATGTTCATTAAGCTAACAGAGTTAAACCATACTTTTGATTGCGCAGTTCTGAACACTCTTTCTGTAGAAAATGCAAGTGGACATTCGGAGCGCTAAGAGGGTAATAGTGGAAAAAGGAATATATTCAAATATAAACTACACAGTACTATTCTGTGAAACTTCTTTCTGTTCTGTGCATTCAACTAACAGAGTTGAACCTTACTTTTGATTGAGCCGTTCTGAAACACTCTTTCTGTAGAAACTGCAATTGGAAATTTTGAGCGCTAGGAGGCCTATATTGGGAAAAAGAATGTCTACAAATAAAAACTACACAGAAGAATTGTGTGAAACTTCTTTCTGTTCTGTTTGTTCAACTAAAAGAGTTGAACCTTAGTTTTGATTGAGCCGTTCTGAAACACTCTTTCTGTAGAAAATGCAAGTGGAGATTCGGAGCGCTAAGAGGGTAATAGTGGAAAAAGGAATGTCTCCAAATATAAACTACACAGAATCATTCTGTGAAACTTCTTTCTGATCTGTGCATTCAGCTAACAGAGTTAAACCATACTTTTGATTGAGCAGATCTGAACACTCTTTCTGTAGAAAATGCAACTGGACATTTGGAGCGCTAAGAGAGTAGTAGTGGAAAAAGGAATATATTCAAATATAAACTACACAGAAGCATTCTGTGAAACTTCTTTCTGATCTGAGCATTCAGCTAACAGAGTTAAACCATACTTTTGATTGAGCAGTTTTGAAACACTCTGTAGAAAATGCAACTGGACATTCGTAGCGCTAAGTGGGTAATAGTGGAAAAAAGAATATGTTCATATATAAACTACACAGAAGCATTGTATGAAACTTCTTTCTGTTCTGTGCACTCAACTAACAGAGTTGAACTTTACATTTGATTGAGCCTTTCTGAAACACTCTTTCTGTAGAAACTGCAATTGGACATTCTGAGCGCTAAGAGGCCTCTATTGGGAAAAATAATATCTTCAAATAAAAACTACACAGAAGCATTGTGTGAAACTTATTTCTGATATGTTCATTAAGCTAACAGAGTTAAACCATACTTTTGATTGCGCAGTTCTGAACACTCTTTCTGTAGAAAATGCAAGTGGACATTCGGAGCGCTAAGAGGGTAATAGTGGAAAAAGGAATATATTCAAATATAAACTACACAGTAGCATTCTGTGAAAATTCTTTCTGTTCTGTGCATTCAACTAACAGAGTTGAACCTTACTTTTGATTGAGCCGTTCTGAAACACTCTTTCTGTAGAAACTGCAATTGGACATGCTAAGCGCTAAGAGGCCTACATTGGGAAAAAGAATATCTTCAAATAAAAACTACACAGATGCATTCTGTGAAACTTATTTCTGATCTGTAAATTCAGTTAACAGAGATAAAGCATATTTTTGATTGAGCAGTTATGAAACACTCTTTTTGTAGAAAATGCAAGTGGAGATTCGGAGCGCTAAGAGGGTAATAGTGGAAAAAGGAATGTCTTCAAATATAAACTACACAGAATCATTCGGTGAAACTTCTTTCTGATCTGTGCATTCAGCTAACAGAGTTAAACCATACTTTTGATTGAGCAGATCTGAACACTCTTTCTGTAGAAAATGCAACTGGACATTTGGAGCGCTAAGAGCGTAGTAGTGGAAAAAGGAATATATTCAAATATAAACTACACAGAAGCATTCTGTGAAACTTCTTTCTGATCTGAGCATTCAGCTAACAGAGTTAAACCATACTTTTGATTGAGCAGTTTTGAAACACTCTGTCTGTAGAAAATGCAACTGGACATTCGTAGCGCTAAGTGGGTAATAGTGGAAAAAAGAATATGTTCAAATATAAACTACACAGAAACATTGTATGAAACTTCTTTCTGTTCTGTGCATTCAACTAACAGAGTTGAACCTTACTTTTGATTGAGCCGTTCTGAAACACTCTTTCTGTAGAAACTGCAATTGGACATTTTGAGCGCTAGGAGGCCTATACTGGGAAAAAGAATGTCTACAAATAAAAACTACAGAGAAGAATTGTGTGAAACATCTTTCTGTTCTGTTTGTTCAACTAAAAGGGTTGAACCTTAGTTTTGATTGAGCCGTTCTGAAACACTCTTTCTGTAGAAAATGCAAGTGGAGATTCGGAGCGCTAAGAGGGTAATAGTGGAAAAAGGAATGTCTCCAAATATAAACTACACAGAATCATTCTGTGAAACTTCTTTCTGATCTGTGCATTCAGCTAACAGAGTTAAACCATACTTTTGATTGAGCAGATCTGAACACTCTTTCTGTAGAAAATGCAACTGGACATTTGGAGCGCTAAGAGAGTAGTAGTGGAAAAAGGAATATATTCAAATATAAACTACACAGAAGCATTCTGTGAAACTTCTTTCTCATCTGAGCATTCAGCTAACAGAGTTAAACCATACTTTTGATTGAGCAGTTTTGAAACACTCTGTAGAAAATGCAACTGGACATTCGTAGCGCTAAGTGGGTAATAGTGGAAAAAAGAATATGTTCAAATATAAACTACACAGAAGCATAGTATGAAACTTCTTTCTGTTCTGTGCATTCAACTAACAGAGTTGAACTTTACTTTTCATTGAGCCTTTCTGAAACACTCTTTCTGTAGAAACTGCAATTGGACATTCTGAGCGCTAAGAGGCCTCTATTGGGAAAAATAATATCTTCAAATAAAAACTACACAGAAGCATTGTGTGAAACTTATTTCTGATATGTTCATTAAGCTAACAGAGTTAAACCATACTTTTGATTGCGCAGTTCTGAACACTCTTTCTGTAGAAAATGCAAGTGGACATTCGGAGCGCTAAGAAGGTAATTGTGGAAAAAGGAATATATTCAAATATAAACTACACAGTAGCATTCTGTGAAACTTCTTTCTGTTCTGTGCATTCAACTAACAGAGTTGAACCTTACTTTTGATTGAGCCGTTCTGAAACACTCTTTCTGTAGAAACTGCAATTGGAAATTTTGAGCGCTAGGAGGCCTATATTGGGAAAAAGAATGTCTACAAATAAAAACTACAGAGAAGAATTGTGTGAAACTTCTTTCTGTTCTGTTTGTTCAACTAAAAGAGTTGAACCTTAGTTTTGATTGAGCCGTTCTGAAACACTCTTTCTGTAGAAAATGCAAGTGGAGATTCGGAGCGCTAAGAGGGTAATAGTGGAAAAAGGAATGTCTCCAAATATAAACTACACAGAATCATTCTGTGAAACTTCTTTCTGATCTGTGCATTCAGCTAACAGAGTTAAACCATACTTTTGATTGAGCAGATCTGAACACTCTTTCTGTAGAAAATGCAACTGGACATTTGGAGCGCTAAGAACGTAGTAGTGGAAAAAGGAATATATTCAAATATAAACTACACAGAAGCATTCTGTGAAACTTCTTTCTGATCTGAGCATTCAGCTAACAGATTTAAACCATACTTTTGATTGAGCAGTTTTGAAACACTCTGTCTGTAGAAAATGCAACTGGACATTCGTAGCGCTAAGTGGGTAATAGTGGAAAAAAGAATATGTTCAAATATAAACTACACAGAAGCATTGTATGAAACTTCTTTCTGTTCTGTGCATTCAACTAACAGAGTTGAACCTTACTTTTGATTGAGCCGTTCTGAAACACTCTTTCTGTAGAAACTGCAATTGGACATTTTGAGCGCTAGGAGGCCTATATTGGGAAAAAGAATGTCTACAAATAAAAACTACAGAGAAGAATTGTGTGAAACTTCTTTCTGTTCTGTTTGTTCAACTAAAAGAGTTGAACCTTAGTTTTGATTGAGCCGTTCTAAAACACTCTTTCTGTAGAAAATGCAAGTGGAGATTCGGAGCGCTAAGAGGTTAATAGTTAAAAAAGGAATGTCTCCAAATATAAACTACACAGAATCATTCTGTGAAACTTCTTTCTGATCTGTGCATTCAGCTAACAGAGTTAAACCATACTTTTGATTGAGCAGATCTGAACACTCTTTCTGTAGAAAATGCAACTGGACATTTGGAGCGCTAAGAGAGTAGTAGTGGAAAAAGGAATATATTCAAATATAAACTACACAGAAGCATTCTGTGAAAC
The DNA here is from genome assembly GCF_028878055.3 of Symphalangus syndactylus. NCBI lineage: Eukaryota > Metazoa > Chordata > Mammalia > Primates > Hylobatidae > Symphalangus > Symphalangus syndactylus. Next base: position 511,400 of record NC_072428.2, read on the forward strand.
TTCTTTCTGATCTGAGCATTCAGCTAACAGAGTTAAACCATACTTTTGATTGAGCAGTTTTGAAACACTCTGTAGAAAATGCAACTGGACATTCGTAGCGCTAAGTGGGTAATAGTGGAAAAAAGAATATGTTCAAATATAAACTACACAGAAGCATTGTATGAAACTTCTTTCTGTTCTGTGCATTCAACTAACAGAGTTGAACTTTACTTTTGATTGAGCCTTTCTGAAACACTCTTTCTGTAGAAACTGCAATTGGACATTCTGAGCGCTAAGAGGCCTCTATTGGGAAAAATAATATCTTCAAATAAAAACTACACAGAAGCATTGTGTGAAACTGATTTCTGATATGTTCATTAAGCTAACAGAGTTAAACCATACTTTTGATTGCGCAGTTCTGAACACTCTTTCTGTAGAAAATGCAAGTGGACATTCGGAGCGCTAAGAGGGTAATAGTGGAAAAAGGAATATATTCAAATATAAACTACACAGTAGCATTCTGTGAAAATTCTTTCTGTTCTGTGCATTCAAATAACAGAGTTGAACCTTACTTTTGATTGAGCCATTCTGAAACACTCTTTCTGTAGAAACTGCAATTGGACATTTTGAGCGCCAGGAGGCCTATATTGGGAAAAAGAATGTCTACAAATAAAAACTACAGAGAAGAATTGTGTGAAACTTCTTTCTGTTCTGTTTGTTCAACTAAAAGAGTTGAACCTTAGCTTTGATTGAGCCGTTCTGAAACACTCTTTCTGTAGAAAATGCAAGTGGAGATTCGGAGCGCTAAGATGGTAATAGTGGAAAAAGGAATGTCTCCAAATATAAACTACACAGAATCATTCTGTGAAACTTCTTTCTGATCTGTGCATTCAGCTAACAGAGTTAAACCATACTTTTGATTGAGCAGATCTGAACACTCTTTCTGTAGAAAATGCAACTGGACCTTTGGAGCGCTAAGAGAGTAGTAGTGGAAAAAGGAATATATTCAAATATAAACTACACAGAAGCATTCTGTGAAACTTCTTTCTGATCTGAGCATTCAGCTAACAGAGTTAAACCATACTTTTGATTGAGCAGTTTTGAAACACTCTGTAGAAAATGCAACTGGACATTCGTAGCGCTAAGTGGGTAATAGTGGAAAAAAGAATATGTTCAAATATAAACTACACAGAAGCATTGTATGAAACTACTTTCTGTTCTGTGCATTCAACTAACAGAGTTGAACTTTAATTTTGATTGAGCCTTTCTGAAACACTCTTTCTGTAGAAACTGCATTTGGACATTCTGAGCGCTAAGAGGCCTCTATTGGGAAAAATAATATCTTCAAACAAAAACTACACAGAAGCATTTTGTGAAACTTATTTCTGATATGTTCATTAAGCTAACAGAGTTAAACCATACTTTTGATTGCGCAGTTCTGAACACTCTTTCTGTAGAAAATGCAAGTGGACATTCGGAGCGCTAAGAGGGTAATAGTGGAAAAAGGAAAATATTCAAATATAAACTACACAGTAGCATTCTGTGAAAATTCTTTCTGTTCTGTGCATTCAACTAACAGAGTTGAACCTTACTTTTGATTGAGCCGTTCTGAAACACTCTTTCTGTAGAAACTGCAATTGGACATGCTAAGCGCTAAGAGGCCTACATTGGGAAAAAGAATATCTTCAAATAAAAACTACACAGATGCATTCTGTGAAACTTATTTCTGATCTGTAAATTCAGTTAACAGAGATAAAGCATATTTTTGATTGAGCAGTTATGAAACACTCTTTTTGTAGAAAATGCAAGTGGAGATTCGGAGCGCTAAGGGGGTAATAGTGGAAAAAGGAATGTCTTCAAATATAAACTACACAGAATCATTCGGTGAAACTTCTTTCTGATCTGTGCATTCAGCTAACAGATTTAAACCATACTTTTGATTGAGCAGATCTGAACACTCTTTCTGTAGAAAATGCAGCTGGACATTTGGAGCGCTAAGAGCGTAGTAGTGGAAAAAGGAATATATTCAAATATAAACTACACAGAAGCATTCTGTGAAACTTCTTTCTGATCTGAGCATTCAGCTAACAGAGTTAAACCATACTTTTGATTGAGCAGTTTTGAAACACTCTGTCTGTAGAAAATGCAACTGGACATTCGTAGCGCTAAGTGGGTAATAGTGGAAAAAAGAATATGTTCAAATATAAACTACACAGAAACATTGTATGAAACTTCTTTCTGTTCTGTGCATTCAACTAACAGAGTTGAACCTTACTTTTGATTGAGCCGTTCTGAAACACTCTTTCTGTAGAAACTGCAATTGGACATTTTGAGCGCTAGGAGGCCTATACTGGGAAAAAGAATGTCTACAAATAAAAACTACAGAGAAGAATTGTGTGAAACATCTTTCTGTTCTGTTTGTTCAACTAAAAGAGTTGAACCTTAGTTTTGATTGAGCCGTTCCGAAACACTCTTTCTGTAGAAAATGCAAGTGGAGATTCGGAGCGCTAAGAGGGTAATAGTGGAAAAAGGAATGTCTCCAAATATAAACTACACAGAATCATTCTGTGAAACTTCTTTCTGATCTGTGCATTCAGCTAACAGAGTTAAACCATACTTTTGATTGAGCAGATCTGAACACTCTTTCTGTAGAAAATGCAACTGGACATTTGGAGCGCTAAGAGAGTAGTAGTGGAAAAAGGAATATATTCAAATATAAACTACACAGAAGCATTCTGTGAAACTTCTTTCTGATCTGAGCATTCAGCTAACAGAGTTAAACCATACTTTTGATTGAGCAGTTTTGAAACACTCTGTAGAAAATGCAACTGGACATTCGTAGCGCTAAGTGGGTAATAGTGGAAAAAAGGATATGTTCAAATATAAACTACACAGAAGCATAGTATGAAACTTCTTTCTGTTCTGTGCATTCAACTAACAGAGTTGAACTTTACATTTGATTGAGCCTTTCTGAAACACTCTTTCTGTAGAAACTGCAATTGGACATTCTGAGCGCTAAGAGGCCTCTATTGGGAAAAATAATATCTTCAAATAAAAACTACACAGAAGCATTGTGTGAAACTTATTTCTGATATGTTCATTAAGCTAACAGAGTTAAACCATACTTTTGATTGCGCAGTTCTGAACACTCTTTCTGTAGAAAATGCAAGTGGACATTCGGAGCGCTAAGAGGGTAATAGTGGAAAAAGGAATATATTCAAATATAAACTACACAGTACTATTCTGTGAAACTTCTTTCTGTTCTGTGCATTCAACTAACAGAGTTGAACCTTACTTTTGATTGAGCCGTTCTGAAACACTCTTTCTGTAGAAACTGCAATTGGAAATTTTGAGCGCTAGGAGGCCTATATTGGGAAAAAGAATGTCTACAAATAAAAACTACACAGAAGAATTGTGTGAAACTTCTTTCTGTTCTGTTTGTTCAACTAAAAGAGTTGAACCTTAGTTTTGATTGAGCCGTTCTGAAACACTCTTTCTGTAGAAAATGCAAGTGGAGATTCGGAGCGCTAAGAGGGTAATAGTGGAAAAAGGAATGTCTCCAAATATAAACTACACAGAATCATTCTGTGAAACTTCTTTCTGATCTGTGCATTCAGCTAACAGAGTTAAACCATACTTTTGATTGAGCAGATCTGAACACTCTTTCTGTAGAAAATGCAACTGGACACTTGGAGCGCTAAGAGAGTAGTAGTGGAAAAAGGAATATATTCAAATATAAACTACACAGAAGCATTCTGTGAAACTTCTTTCTGATCTGAGCATTCAGCTAACAGAGTTAAACCATACTTTTGATTGAGCAGTTTTGAAACACTCTGTAGAAAATGCAACTGGACATTCGTAGCGCTAAGTGGGTAATAGTGGAAAAAAGAATATGTTCAAATATAAACTACACAGAAGCATTGTATGAAACTTCTTTCTGTTCTGTGCACTCAACTAACAGAGTTGAACTTTACATTTGATTGAGCCTTTCTGAAACACTCTTTCTGTAGAAACTGCAATTGGACATTCTGAGCGCTAAGAGGCCTATATTGGGAAAAATAATATCTTCAAATAAAAACTACACAGAAGCATTGTGTGAAACTTATTTCTGATATGTTCATTAAGCTAACAGAGTTAAACCATACTTTTGATTGCGCAGTTCTGAACACTCTTTCTGTAGAAAATGCAAGTGGACATTCGGAGCGCTAAGAGGGTAATAGTGGAAAAAGGAATATATTCAAATATAAACTACACAGTAGCATTCTGTGAAAATTCTTTCTGTTCTGTGCATTCAACTAACAGAGTTGAACCTTACTTTTGATTGAGCCGTTCTGAAACACTCTTTCTGTAGAAACTGCAATTGGACATGCTAAGCGCTAAGAGTCCTACATTGGGAAAAAGAATATCTTCAAATAAAAACTACACAGATGCATTCTGTGAAACTTATTTCTGATCTGTAAATTCAGTTAACAGAGATAAAGCATATTTTTGATTGAGCAGTTATGAAACACTCTTTTTGTAGAAAATGCAAGTGGAGATTCGGAGCGCTAAGAGGGTAATAGTGGAAAAAGGAATGTCTTCAAATATAAACTACACAGAATCATTCGGTGAAACTTCTTTCTGATCTGTGCATTCAGCTAACAGAGTTAAACCATACTTTTGATTGAGCAGATCTGAACACTCTTTCTGTAGAAAATGCAACTGGACATTTGGAGCGCTAAGAGCGTAGTAGTGGAAAAAGGAATATATTCAAATATAAACTACACAGAAGCATTCTGTGAAACTTCTTTCTGATCTGAGCATTCAGCTAACAGAGTTAAACCATACTTTTGATTGAGCAGTTTTGAAACACTCTGTCTGTAGAAAATGCAACTGGACATTCGTAGCGCTAAGTGGGTAATAGTGGAAAAAAGAATATGTTCAAATATAAACTACACAGAAACATTGTATGAAACTTCTTTCTGTTCTGTGCATTCAACTAACAGAGTTGAACCATACTTTTGATTGAGCCGTTCTGAAACACTCTTTCTGTAGAAACTGCAATTGGACATTTTGAGCGCTAGGAGGCCTATATTGGGAAAAAGAATGTCTACAAATAAAAACTACAGAGAAGAATTGTGTGAAACTTCATTCTGTTCTGTTTGTTCAACTAAAAGAGTTGAACCTTAGTTTTGATTGAGCCGTTCTGAAACACTCTTTCTGTAGAAAATGCAAGTGGAGATTCGGAGCGCTAAGAGGGTAATAGTGGAAAAAGGAATGTCTCCAAATATAAACTACACAGAATCATTCTGTGAAACTTCTTTCTGATCTGTGCATTCAGCTAACAGAGTTAAACCATACTTTTGATTGAGCAGATCTGAACACTCTTTCTGTAGAAAATGCAACTGGACATTTGGATCGCTAAGAGAGTAGTAGTGGAAAAAGGAATATATTCATATATAAACTACACAGAAGCATTTTGTGAAACTTCTTTCTGATCTGAGCATTCAGCTAACAGAGTTAAACCATACTTTTGATTGAGCAGTTTTGAAACACTCTGTAGAAAATGCAACTGGACATTCGTAGCGCTAAGTGGGTAATAGTGGAAAAAAGAATATGTTCAAATATAAACTACACAGAAGCATTGTATGAAACTTCTTTCTGTTCTGTGCATTCAACTAACAGAGTTGAACTTTACTTTTGATTGAGCCTTTCTGAAACACTCTTTCTGTAGAAACTGCAATTGGACATTCTGAGCGCTAAGAGGCCTCTATTGGGAAAAAATAATATCTTCAAATAAAAACTACACAGAAGCATTGTGTGAAACTTATTTCTGATATGTTCATTATGCTAACAGAGTTAAACCATACTTTTGATTGTGCAGTTCTGAACACTCTTTCTGTAGAAAATGCAAGTGGACATTCGGAGCGCTAAGAGGGTAATAGTGGAAAAAGGAATATATTCAAATATAAACTACACAGTAGCATTCTGTGAAAATTCTTTCTGTTCTGTGCATTCAACTAACAGAGTTGAACCTTACTTTTGATTGAGCCGTTCTGAAACACTCTTTCTGTAGAAACTGCAATTGGACATGCTAAGCGCTAAGAGGCCTATATTGGGAAAAAGAATATCTTCAAATAAAAACTACACAGATGCATTATGTGAAACTTATTTCTGATCTGTAAATTCAGTTAACAGAGATAAAGCATATTTTTGATTGAGCAGTTATGAAACACTCTTTTTGTAGAAAATGCAAGTGGAGATTCGGAGCGCTAAGAGGGTAATAGTGGAAAAAGGAATGTCTTCAAATGTAAACTACACAGAATCATTCGGTGAAACTTGTTTCTGATCTGTGCATTCAGCTAACAGAGTTAAACCATACTTTTGATTGAGCAGATCTGAACACTCTTTCTGTAGAAAATGCAACTGGACATTTGGAGCGCTAAGAGCGTAGTAGTGGAAAAAGGAATATATTCAAATATAAACTACACAGAAGCATTCTGTGAAACTACTTTCTGATCTGAGCATTCAGCTAACAGAGTTAAACCATACTTTTGATGGAGCAGTTTTGAAACACTCTGTCTGTAGAAAATGCAACTGGACATTCTTAGCGCTAAGTGGGTAATAGTGGAAAAAAGAATATGTTCTAATATAAACTACACAGAAGCATTGTATGAAACTTCTTTCTGTTCTGTGCATTCAACTAACAGAGTTGAACCTTACTTTTGATTGAGCCGTTCTGAAACACTCTTTCTGTAGAAACTGCAATTGGACATTCTGAGCGCTAGGAGGCCTATATTGGGAAAAAGAATGTCTACAAATAAAAACTACACAGAAGAATTGTGTCAAACTACTTTCTGTTCTGTTTGTTCAACTAAAAGAGTTGAACCTTAGTTTTGATTGAGCCGTTCTGAGAAACTCTTTCTGTAGAAAATGCAAGTGGAGATTCGGAGCGCTAAGAGGGTAATAGTGGAAAAAGGAATGTCTCCAAATATAAACTACACAGAATCATTCTGTGAAACTTCTTCTTGATCTGTGCATTCAGCTAACAGAGTTAAACCATACTTTTGATAGAGCAGATCTGAACACTCTTTCTGTAGAAAATGCAACTGGACATTTGGAGCGCAAAGAGAGTAGTAGTGGAAAAAGGAATATATTCAAATATAAACTACACAGAAGCATTCTGTGAAACTTCTTTCTGATCTGAGCATTCAGCTAACAGAGTTAAACCATACTTTTGATTGAGCAGTTTTGAAACACTCTGTCTGTAGAAAATGCAACTGGACATTCGTAGCGCTAAGTGGGTAATAGTGGAAAAAAGGATATGTTCAAACACAAACTACACAGAAGCATTGTATGAAACTTCTTTCTATTCTGTGCATTCAACTAACAGAGTTGAACCTTACTTTTGATTGAGCCTTTCTGAAACACTCTTTCTGTAGAAACTGCAATTGGACATTCTGAGCGCTAAGAGGCCTCTATTGGGAAAAATAATATCTTCAAATAAAAACTACACAGAAGCATTGTGTGAAACTTATTTCTGATATGTTCATTAAGCTAACAGAGTTAAACCATACTTTTGATTGCGCAGTTCTGAACACTCTTTCTGTAGAAAATGCAAGTGGAGATTCGGAGCGCTAAGAGTGTAATAGTGGAAAAAGGAATATATTCAAATATAAACTACACAGTAGCATTCTGTGAAAATTCTTTCTGTTCTGTGCATTCAACTAACAGAGTTGAACCTTACTTTTGATTGAGCCGTTCTGAAACACTCTTTCTGTAGAAACTGCAATTGGACATGCTAAGCGCTAAGAGGCCTACATTGGGAAAAAGAATATCTTCAAATAAAAACTACACAGATGCATTCTGTGAAACTTATTTCTGATCTGTAAATTCAGTTAACAGAGATAAAACATATTTTTGATTGAGCAGTTATGAAACACTCTTTTTGTAGAAAATGCAAGTGGAGATTCGGAGCGCTAAGAGGGTAATAGTGGAAAAAGGAATGTCTCCAAATATAAACTACACAGAATCATTCTGTGAAACTTCTTTCTGATCTGTGCATTCAGCTAACAGAGTTAAACCATACTTTTGATAGAGCAGATCTGAACACTCTTTCTGTAGAAAATGCAACTGGACATTTGGAGCGCAAAGAGAGTAGTAGTGGAAAAAGGAATATATTCAAATATAAACTACACAGAAGCATTCTGTGAAACTTCTTTCTGATCTGAGCATTCAGCTAACAGAGTTAAACCATACTTTTGATTGAGCAGTTTTGAAACACTCTGTCTGTAGAAAATGCAACTGGACATTCGTAGCGCTAAGTGGCTAATAGTGGAAAAAAGAATATGTTCAAATACAAACTACACAGAAGCATTGTATGAAACTTCTTTCTATTCTGTGCATTCAACTAACAGAGTTGAACCTTACTTTTGATTGAGCCTTTCTGAAACACTCTTTCTGTAGAAACTGCAATTGGACATTCTGAGCGCTAAGAGGCCTCTATTGGGAAAAATAATATCTTCAAATACAAACTACACAGAAGCATTGTGTGAAACTTATTTCTGATATGTTCATTAAGCAAACAGAGTTAAACCATACTTTTGATTGCGCAGTTCTGAACACTCTTTCTGTAGAAAATGCAAGTGGACATTCGGAGCGCTAAGAGTGTAATAGTGGAAAAAGGAATATATTCAAATATAAACTACACAGTAGCATTCTGTGAAAATCCTTTCTGTTCTGTGCATTCAACTAACAGAGTTGAACCTTACTTTTGATTGAGCCGTTCTGAAACACTCTTTCTGTAGGAACTGCAATTGGACATGCTAAGCGCTAAGAGGCCTACATTGGGAAAAAGAATATCTTCAAATAAAAACTACACAGATGCATTCTGTGAAACTTATTTCTGTTCTGTAAATTCAGTTAACAGAGATAAAACATATTTTTGATTGAGCAGTTATGAAACACTCTTTTTGTAGAAAATGCAAGTGGAGATTCGGAGCGCTAAGACGGTAATAGTGGAAAAAGGAATGTCTCCAAATATAAACTACACAGAATCATTCGGTGAAACTTCTTTCTGATCTGTGCATTCAGCTAACAGAGTTAAACCATACTTTTGATTGAGCAGATCTGAACACTCTTTCTGTAGAAAATGCAACTGGACATTTGGAGCGCTAAGAGCGTAGTAGTGGAAAAAGGAATATATTCAAATATAAACTACACAGAAGCATTCTGTGAAACTTCTTTCTGATCTGAGCATTCAGCTAACAGAGTTAAACCATACTTTTGATTGAGCAGATTTGAAACACTCTGTCTGTAGAAAATGCAACTGGACATTCGTGGCGCTAAGTGGGTTGTAGTGGAAAAAAGAATATGTTCAAATATAAACTACACAGGATCATTCTGTGAAACTTCTTTCTGTTCTGTGCATTCAACTAACAGAGTTGAACCTTACTTTTGATTGAGCCGTTCTGAAACACTCTTTCTGTAGAAACTGCAATTGGACATTCTGAGCGCTAAGAGGCCTATATTGGGAAAAAGAATGTCTACAAATAAAAACTACACAGAAGAATTGTGTGAAACTTCTTTCTGTTCTGTTTGTTCAACTAAAAGAGTTGTACCTTAGTTTTGATTGAGCCGTTCTGAAACACTCTTTCTGTAGAAAATGCAAGTGGAGATTCGGAGCGCTAAGAGGGTAATAGTGGAAAAAGGAATGTCTCCAAATATAAACTACACAGAATCATTCTGTGAAACTTCTTTCTGATCTGTGCATTCAGCTAACAGAGTTAAACCATACTTTTGATTCAGCAGATCTGAACACTCTTTCTGTAGAAAATGCAACTGGACATTTGGAGCGCTAAGAGGGTAGTAGTGGAAAAAGGAATATATTCAAATATAAACTACACAGAAGCATTCTGTGAAACTTCTTTCTGATCTGAGCATTCAGCTAACAGAGTTAAACCATACTTTTGATTGAGCAGTTTTGAAACACTCTGTCTGTAGAAAATGCAACTGGACATTCGTAGCGCTAAGTGGGTAGTAGTGGAAAAAAGAATATGTTCAAATATAAACTACACAGAAGCATTCTGTGAAACTTCTTTCTGTTCTGTGCATTCAACTAACAGAGTTGAACCTTACTTTTGATTGAGCCGTTCTGAAACACTCTTTCTGTAGAAACTGCAATTGGACATTCTGAGCGCTAAGAGGCCTATATTGGGAAAATGAATGTCTACAAATAAAAACTACACAGAAGAATTGTGTCAAACTTCTTTCTGTTCTGTTTGTTCAACTAAAAGAGTTGAACCTTAGTTTAGATTGAGCCGTTCTGAAACACTCTTTCTGTAGAAAATGCAAGTGGAGATTCGGAGCGCTAAGAGGGTAATAGTGGAAAAAGGAATGTCTCCAAATGTAAACTACACAGAATCATTCTGTGAAACTTCTTTCTGATCTGTGCATTCAGCTAACAGAGTTAAACCATAATTTTGATTCAGCAGATCTGAACACTCTTTCTGTAGAAAATGCAACTGGACATTTGGAGCGCTAAGAGAGTAGTAGTGGAAAAAGGAATATATTCAAATATAAACTACACAGAAGCATTCTGTGAAACTTCTTTCTGATCTGAGCATTCAGCGAACAGAGTTAAACCATAATTTTGATTGAGCAGTTTTGAAACACTCTGTCTGTAGAAAATGCAACTGGACATTCGTAGCGCTAAGTGGGTAATAGTGGAGAAAAGAATATGTTCAAATATAAACTACACAGAAGCATTGTATGAAACTTCTTTCTGTTCTGTGCATTCAACTAACAGAGTTGAAACTTACTTTTGATTGAGCCTTTCTGAAACACTCTTTCTGTAGAAACTGCAATTGGAAATTCTCAGCGCTAAGAGGCCTCTATTGGGAAAAATAATATCTTCAAATAAAAACTACACAGAAGCATTGTGTGAAACTTATTTCTGATATGTTCATTAAGCTAACAGAGTTAAACCATACTTTTGATTGCGGAGTTCTGAACACTCTTTCTGTAGAAAATGCAAGTGGACATTCGGAGCGCTAAGAGGGTAATAGTGGAAAAAGGAATATATTCAAATATAAACTACACAGTAGCATTCTGTGAAAACTCTTTCTGTTCTGTGCATTCAGCTAACAGTGTTGAACCTTACTTTTGATTGAGCCGTTCTGAAACACTCTTTCTGTAGAAACTGCAATTGGACATGCTAAGCGCTAAGAGGCCTGCATTGGGAAAAAGAATATCTTCAAGTAAAAACTACACAGATGCATTCTGTGAAACTTATTTCTGATCTGTAAATTCAGTTAACAGAGATAAAACATATTTTTGATTGAGAAGTTATGAAACACTCTTTTTGTAGAAAATGCAAGTGGAGATTCGGAGCGCTAAGAGGGTAATTGTGGAAAAAGGAATGTCTTCAAATATAAACTACACAGAATCATTTGGTGAAACTTCTTTCTGATCTGTGCATTCAGCTAACAGATTTAAACCATACTTTTGATTGAGCAGATCTGAACACTCTTTCTGTAGAAAATGCAACTGGACATTTGGAGCGCTAAGAGCGTAGTAGTGGAAAAAGGAATATATTCCAATATAAACTACACAGAAGCATTCTGTGAAACTTAATTCTGATCTGAGCATTCAGCTAACAGAGTTAAACCATACTTTTGATTGAGCAGTTTTGAAACACTCTGTCTGTAGAAAATGCAACTGGACATTCGTAGCGCTAAGTGGGTAATAGTGGAAAAAAGAATATGTTCAAATATAAACTACACAGAAGCATTCTGTGATACTTCTTGCTGTTCTGTGCATTCAACTAACAGAGTTGAACCTTACTTTTGATTGAGCCGTTCTGAATCACTCTTTCTGTAGAAACTGCAATTGGACATTCTGAGTGCTAAGAGTCTTATATTGATAAAAAGAATGTCTACAAATAAAAACTACACAGAAGAATTGTGTGAAACTTCTTTCTGTTCTGTTTGTTCAACTAAAAGAGTTGAACCTTAGTTTTGATTGAGCCGTTCTGAAACACACTTTCTGTAGAAAATACAAGAGGAGATTCGGAGCGCTAAGTGGGTAATAGTGGAAAAAGGAATGTCTCCAAATATAAACTACACAGAATCATTCTGTGAAACTTTTTTCTGATCTGTGCATTCAGCTAACAGAGTTAAACCATACTTTTGATTGAGCAGATCTGAACAGTCTTTCTGTAGAAAATGCAACTGGACATTTGGAGCGCTAAGAGAGTAGTAGTGGAAAAAGGAATATATTCAAATATAAACTACACAGAAGCATTCTGTGAAACTTCTTTCTGATCTGAGCACTCAGCTAACAGAGTTAAACCATACTTTTGATTGAGCAGTTTTGAAACACTCTGTCTGTAGAAAATGCAACTGGACATTCGTAGCGCTAAGTGGGTAATAGTGGAGAAAAGAATATGTTCAAATATAAACTACACAGAAGCATTGTATGAAACTTCTTTCTGTTCTGTGCATTCAACTAACAGAGTTGAACCTTACTTTTGATTGAGCCTTTCTGAAACACTCTTTCTGTAGAAACTGCAATTGGACATTCTGAGCGCTAAGAGGCCTCTATTGGGAAAAATAATATCTTCAAATAAAAACTACACAGAAGCATTGTGTGAAACTTATTTCTGATATGTTCATTAAGCTAAAAGAGTTAAACCATACTTTTGATTGCGCAGTTCTGAACACTCTTTCTGTAGAAAATGCAAGTGGACATTCGGAGCGCTAAGAGGGTAATAGTGGAAAAAGGAATATATTCAAATATAAACTACACAGTAGCATTCTGTGAAAACTCTTACTGTTCTGTGCATTCAGCTAACAGAGTTGAACCTTACTTTTGATTGAGCCGTTCTGAAACACTCTTTCGGTAGAAACTGCAATTGGACATGCTAAGCGCTAAGAGGCCTACATTGGGAAAAAGAATATCTTCAAATAAAAACTACACAGATGCATTCTGTGAAACTTATTTCTTATCTGTAAATTCAGTTAACAGAGATAAAACATATTTTTGATTGAGCAGTTATGAAACACTCTTTTTTTAGAAAAAGCAAGTGGAGATTCGGAGCGCTAAGAGGGTAATAGTGGAAAAAGGAATGTCTTCAAATATAAACTACACAGAATCATTCGGTGAAACTTCTTTCTGATCTGTGCATTCAGCTAACAGAGTTAAACCATACTTTTGATTGAGCAGATCTGAACACTCTTTCTGCAGAAAATGCAACTGGACATTTGGAGCGCTAAGAGCGTATTAGTGGAAAAAGGAATATATTAAAATATAAACTACACAGAAGCATTCTGTGAAACTTCTTTCTGATCTGAGCATTCAGCTAACAGAGTTAAACCATACTTTTGATTGAGCAGTTTTGAAACACTCTGTCTGTAGAAAATGCAACTGGACATTCGTAGCGCTAAGTGGGTAATAGTGGAAAAAAAAATATGTTCAAATATAAACTACACAGAAGCATTCTGTGAAACTTCTTGCTGTTTTGTGCATTCAACTAACAGTGTTGAACCTTACTTTTGATTGAGCCGTTCTGAATCACTCTTTCTGTAGAAACTGAAATTGGACATTCTGAGTGCTAAGAGGCTTATATTGATAAAAAGAATGTCTACAAATAAAAACTACACAGAAGAATTGTGTGAAACTTCTTTCTGTTCTGTTTGTTCAACTAAAAGAGTTGAACCTTAGTTTTGATTGAGCCGTTCTGATACACAATTTCTGTAGAAAATACAAGTGGAGATTCGGAGCGCTAAGAGGGTAATAGTGGAAAAAGGAATGTCTCCAAATATAAACTACACAGAATCATTCTGTGAAATTTCTTTCTGATCTGTGCATTCAGCTAACAGAGTTAAACCATACTTTTGATTGAGCAGATCTGAACACTCTTTCTGTAGAAAATGCAACTTGACATTTGGAGCGCTAAGAGAGTAGTAGTGGAAAAAGGAATATATTCAAATATAAACTACACAGAAGCATTCTGTGAAACTTCTTTCTGATCTGAGCATTCAGCTAACAGAGTTAAACCATACTATTGATTGAGCAGTTTTGAAACACTCTGTCTGTAGAAAATGCAACTGGACATTCGTAGCGCTAAGTGGGTAGTAGTGGAAAAAAGAATATGTTCAAATATAAACTACACAGAAGCATTCTGTGAAACTTCTTTCTGTTCTGTGCATTCAACTAACAGAGTTGAACCTTACTTTTGATTGAGCCGTTCTGAAACACTCTTTCTGTAGAAACTGCAATTGGACATTCTGAGCGCTAAGAGGCCTATATTGGGAAAAAGAATGTCTACAAATAAAAACTACACAGAAGAATTGTGTCAAACTTCTTTCTGTTCTGTTTGTTCAACTAAAAAAGTTGAACCTTAGTTTTGATTGAGCCGTTCTGAAACACTCTTTCTGTAGAAAATGCAAGTGGAGATTCGGAGCGCTAAGAGGGTAATAGTGGAAAACGGAATGTCTCCAAATATAAACTACACAGAAGCATTCTGTGAAACTTCTTTCTGATCTGAGCATTCAGCTAACAGAGTTAAACCATACTTTTGATTGAGCAGTTTTGAAACACTCTGTAGAAAATGCAACTGGACATTCGTAGCGCTAAGTGGGTAATAGTGGAAAAAAGAATATGTTCAAATATAAACTACACAGAAGCATAGTATGAAACTTCTTTCTGTTCTGTGCATTCAACTAACAGAGTTGAACTTTACTTTTCATTGAGCCTTTCTGAAACACTCTTTCTGTAGAAACTGCAATTGGACATTCTGAGCGCTAAGAGGCCTCTATTGGGAAAAATAATATCTTCAAATAAAAACTACACAGAAGCATTGTGTGAAACTTATTTCTGATATGTTCATTAAGCTAACAGAGTTAAACCATACTTTTGATTGCGCAGTTCTGAACACTCTTTCTGTAGAAAATGCAAGTGGACATTCGGAGCGCTAAGAGGGTAATAGTGGAAAAAGGAATATATTCAAATATAAACTACACAGTAGCATTCTGTGAAACTTCTTTCTGTTCTGTGCATTCAACTAACAGAGTTGAACCTTACTTTTGATTGAGCCGTTCTGAAACACTCTTTCTGTAGAAACTGCAATTGGAAATTTTGAGCGCTAGGAGGCCTATATTGGGAAAAAGAATGTCTACAAATAAAAACTACAGAGAAGAATTGTGTGAAACTTCTTTCTGTTCTGTTTGTTCAACTAAAAGAGTTGAACCTTAGTTTTGATTGAGCCGTTCTGAAACACTCTTTCTGTAGAAAATGCAAGTGGAGATTCGGAGCGCTAAGAGGGTAATAGTGGAAAAAGGAATGTCTCCAAATATAAACTACACAGAATCATTCTGTGAAACTTCTTTCTGATCTGTGCATTCAGCTAACAGACTTAAACCATACTTTTGATTGAGCAGATCTGAACACTCTTTCTGTAGAAAATGCAACTGGACATTTGGAGCGCTAAGAACGTAGTAGTGGAAAAAGGAATATATTCAAATATAAACTACACAGAAGCATTCTGTGAAACTTCTTTCTGATCTGAGCATTCAGCTAACAGATTTAAACCATACTTTTGATTGAGCAGTTTTGAAACACTCTGTCTGTAGAAAATGCAACTGGACATTCGTAGCGCTAAGTGGGTAATAGTGGAAAAAAGAATATGTTCAAATATAAACTACACAGAATCATTGTATGAAACTACTTTCTGTTCTGTGCATTCAACTAACAGAGTTGAACCTTACTTTTGATTGAGCCGTTCTGAAACACTCTTTCTGTAGAAACTGCAATTGGACATTTTGAGCGCTAGGAGGCCTATATTGGGAAAAAGAATGTCTACAAATAAAAACTACAGAGAAGAATTGTGTGAAACTTCTTTCTGTTCTGTTTGTTCAACTAAAAGAGTTGAACCTTAGTTTTGATTGAGCCGTTCTAAAACACTCTTTCTGTAGAAAATGCAAGTGGAGATTCGGAGCGCTAAGAGGTTAATAGTTAAAAAAGGAATGTCTCCAAATATAAACTACACAGAATCATTCTGTGAAACTTCTTTCTGATCTGTGCATTCAGCTAACAGAGTTAAACCATACTTTTGATTGAGCAGATCTGAACACTCTTTCTGTAGAAAATGCAACTGGACATTTGGAGCGCTAAGAGAGTAGTAGTGGAAAAAGGAATATATTCAAATATAAACTACACAGAAGCATTCTGTGAAACTTCTTTCTGATCTGAGCATTCAGCTAACAGAGTTAAACCATACTTTTGATTGAGCAGTTTTGAAACACTCTGTAGAAAATGCAACTGGACATTCGTAGCGCTAAGTGGGTAATAGTGGAAAAAAGAATATGTTCAAATATAAACTACACAGAAGCATTGTATGAAACTACTTTCTGTTCTGTGCATTCAACTAACAGAGTTGAACTTTACTTTTGATTGAGCCTTTCTGAAACACTCTTTCTGTAGAAACTGCAATTGGACATTCTGAGCGCTAAGAGGCCTCTATTGGGAAAAATAATATCTTCAAATAAAAACTACACAGAAGCATTGTGTGAAACTTATTTCTGATATGTTCATTAAGCTAACAGAGTTAAACCATACTTTTGATTGCGCAGTTCTGAACACTCTTTCTGTAGAAAATGCAAGTGGACATTCGGAGCGCTAAGAGGGTAATAGTGGAAAAAGGAATATATTCAAATATAAACTACACAGTAGCATTCTGTGAAACATCTTTCTGTTCTGTGCATTCAACTAACAGAGTTGAACCTTACTTTTGATTGAGCCATTCTGAAACACTCTTTCTGTAGAAACTGCAATTGGACATTTTGAGCGCCAGGAGGCCTATATTGGGAAAAAGAATGTCTACAAATAAAAACTACAGAGAAGAATTGTGTGAAACTTCTTTCTGTTCTGTTTGTTCAACTAAAAGAGTTGAACCTTAGCTTTGATTGAGCTGTTCTGAAACACTCTTTCTGTAGAAAATGCAAGTGGAGATTCGGAGCGCTAAGAGGGTAATAGTGGAAAAAGGAATGTCTCCAAATATAAACTACACAGAATCATTCTGTGAAACTTCTTTCTGATCTGTGCATTCAGCTAACAGAGTTAAACCATACTTTTGATTGAGCAGATCTGAACACTCTTTCTGTAGAAAATGCAACTGGACCTTTGGAGCGCTAAGAGAGTAGTAGTGGAAAAAGGAATATATTCAAATATAAACTACACAGAAGCATTCTGTGAAACTTCTTTCTGATCTGAGCACTCAGCTAACAGAGTTAAACCATACTTTTGATTGAGCAGTTTTGAAACACTCTGTCTGTAGAAAATGCAACTGGACATTCGTAGCGCTAAGTGGGTAATAGTGGAAAAAAGAATATGTTCAAATATAAACTACACAGAAGCATTGTATGAAACTACTTTCTGTTCTGTGCATTCAACTAACAGAGTTGAACTTTAATTTTGATTGAGCCTTTCTGAAACACTCTTTCTGTAGAAACTGCAATTGGACATTCTGAGCGCTAAGAGGCCTCTATTGGGAAAAATAATATCTTCAAACAAAAACTACACAGAAGCATTTTGTGAAACTTATTTCTGATATGTTCATTAAGCTAACAGAGTTAAACCATACTTTTGATTGCGCAGTTCTGAACACTCTTTCTGTAGAAAATGCAAGTGGACATTCGGAGCGCTAAGAGGGTAATAGTGGAAAAAGGAAAATATTCAAATATAAACTACACAGTAGCATTCTGTGAAAATTCTTTCTGTTCTGTGCATTCAACTAACAGAGTTGAACCTTACTTTTGATTGAGCCGTTCTGAAACACTCTTTCTGTAGAAACTGCAATTGGACATGCTAAGCGCTAAGAGGCCTACATTGGGAAAAATAATATCTTCAAATAAAAACTACACAGATGCATTCTGTGAAACTTATTTCTGATCTGTAAATTCAGTTAACAGAGATAAAGCATATTTTTGATTGAGCAGTTATGAAACACTCTTTTTGTAGAAAATGCAAGTGGAGATTCGGAGCGCTAAGAGGGTAATAGTGGAAAAAGAAATGTCTTCAAATATAAACTACACAGAATCATTCGGTGAAACTTCTTTCTGATCTGTGCATTCAGCTAACAGAGTTAAACCATACTTTTGATTGAGCAGATCTGAACACTCTTTCTGTAGAAAATGCAGCTGGACATTTGTAGCGCTAAGAGCGTAGTAGTGGAAAAAGGAATATATTCAAATATAAACTACACAGAAGCATTCTGTGAAACTTCTTTCTGATCTGAGCATTCAGCTAACAGAGTTAAACCATACTTTTGATTGAGCAGTTTTGAAACACTCTGTCTGTAGAAAATGCAACTGGACATTCTTAGCGCTAAGTGGGTAATAGTGGAAAAAAGAATATGTTCAAATATAAACTACACAGAAACATTGTATGAAACTTCTTTCTGTTCTGTGCATTCAACTAACAGAGTTGAACCTTACTTTTGATTGAGCCGTTCTGAAACACTCTTTCTGTAGAAACTGCAATTGGACATTTTGAGCGCTAGGAGGCCTATACTGGGAAAAAGAATGTCTACAAATAAAAACTACAGAGAAGAATTGTGTGAAATATCTTTCTGTTCTGTTTGTTCAACTAAAAGAGTTGAACCTTAGTTTTGATTGAGCCGTTCTGAAACACTCTTTCTGTAGAAAATGCAAGTGGAGATTCGGAGCGCTAAGAGGGTAATAGTGGAAAAAGGAATGTCTCCAAATATAAACTACACAGAATCATTCTGTGAAACTTCTTTCTGATCTGTGCATTCAGCTAACAGAGTTAAACCATACTTTTGATTGAGCAGATCTGAACACTCTTTCTGTAGAAAATGCAACTGGACATTTGGAGCGCTAAGAGAGTAGTAGTGGAAAAAGGAATATATTCAAATATAAACTACACAGAAGCATTCTGTGAAACTTCTTTCTGATCTGAGCATTCAGCTAACAGATTTAAACCATACTTTTGATTGAGCAGTTTTGAAACACTCTGTAGAAAATGCAACTGGACATTCGTAGCACTAAGTGGGTAATAGTGGAAAAAAGAATATGTTCAAATATAAACTACACAGAAGCATAGTATGAAACTTCTTTCTGTTCTGTGCATTCAACTAACAGAGTTGAACTTTACTTTTGATTGAGCCTTTCTGAAACACTCTTTCTGTAGAAACTGCAATTGGACATTCTGAGCGCTAAGAGGCCTCTATTGGGAAAAATAATATCTTCAAATAAAAACTACACAGAAGCATTGTGTGAAACTTATTTCTGATATGTTCATTAAGCTAACAGAGTTAAACCATACTTTTGATTGCGCAGTTCTGAACACTCTTTCTGTAGAAAATGCAAGTGGACATTCGGAGCGCTAAGAGGGTAATAGTGGAAAAAGGAATATATTCAAATATAAACTACACAGTACTATTCTGTGAAACTTCTTTCTGTTCTGTGCATTCAACTAACAGAGTTGAACCTTACTTTTGATTGAGCCGTTCTGAAACACTCTTTCTGTAGAAACTGCAATTGGAAATTTTGAGCGCTAGGAGGCCTATATTGGGAAAAAGAATGTCTACAAATAAAAACTACACAGAAGAATTGTGTGAAACTTCTTTCTGTTCTGTTTGTTCAACTAAAAGAGTTGAACCTTAGTTTTGATTGAGCCGTTCTGAAACACTCTTTCTGTAGAAAATGCAAGTGGAGATTCGGAGCGCTAAGAGGGTAATAGTGGAAAAAGGAATGTCTCCAAATATAAACTACACAGAATCATTCTGTGAAACTTCTTTCTGATCTGTGCATTCAGCTAACAGAGTTAAACCATACTTTTGATTGAGCAGATCTGAACACTCTTTCTGTAGAAAATGCAACTGGACATTTGGAGCGCTAAGAGAGTAGTAGTGGAAAAAGGAATATATTCAAATATAAACTACACAGAAGCATTCTGTGAAACTTCTTTCTGATCTGAGCATTCAGCTAAAAGAGTTAAACCATACTTTTGATTGAGCAGTTTTGAAACACTCTGTAGAAAATGCAACTGGACATTCGTAGCGCTAAGTGGGTAATAGTGGAGAAAAGAATATGTTCAAATATAAACTACACAGAAGCATTGTATGAAACTTCTTTCTGTTCTGTGCATTCAACTAACAGAGTTGAACCTTACTTTTGATTGAGCCTTTCTGAAACACTCTTTCTGTAGAAACTGCAATTGGACATTCTGAGCGCTAAGAGGCCTCTATTGGGAAAAATAATATCTTCAAATAAAAACTACACAGAAGCATTGTGTGAAACTTATTTCTGATATGTTCATTAAGCTAACAGAGTTAAACCATACTTTTGATTGCGCAGTTCTGAACACTCTTTCTGTAGAAAATGCAAGTGGACATTCGGAGCGCTAAGAGGGTAATAGTGGAAAAAGGAATATATTCAAATATAAACTACACAGTAGCATTCTGTGAAAACTCTTACTGTTCTGTGCATTCAGCTAACAGAGTTGAACCTTACTTTTGATTGAGCCGTTCTGAAACACTCTTTCTGTAGAAACTGCAATTGGACATGCTAAGCGCTAAGAGGCCTACATTGGGAAAAAGAATATCTTCAAATAAAAACTACACAGATGCATTCTGTGAAACTTATTTCTTATCTGTAAATTCAGTTAACAGAGATAAAACATATTTTTGATTGAGCAGTTATGAAACACTCTTTTTTTAGAAAAAGCAAGTGGAGATTCGGAGCGCTAAGAGGGTAATAGTGGAAAAAGGAATGTCTTCAAATATAAACTACACAGAATCATTCGGTGAAACTTCTTTCTGATCTGTGCATTCAGCTAACAGAGTTAAACCATACTTTTGATTGAGCAGATCTGAACACTCTTTCTGCAGAAAATGCAACTGGACATTTGGAGCGCTAAGAGCGTATTAGTGGAAAAAGGAATATATTAAAATATAAACTACACAGAAGCATTCTGTGAAACTTCTTTCTGATCTGAGCATTCAGCTAACAGAGTTAAACCATACTTTTGATTGAGCAGTTTTGAAACACTCTGTCTGTAGAAAATGCAACTGGACATTCGTAGCGCTAAGTGGGTAATAGTGGAAAAAAAAATATGTTCAAATATAAACTACACAGAAGCATTCTGTGAAACTTCTTGCTGTTTTGTGCATTCAACTAACAGTGTTGAACCTTACTTTTGATTGAGCCGTTCTGAATCACTCTTTCTGTAGAAACTGAAATTGGACATTCTGAGTGCTAAGAGGCTTATATTGATAAAAAGAATGTCTACAAATAAAAACTACACAGAAGAATTGTGTGAAACTTCTTTCTGTTCTGTTTGTTCAACTAAAAGAGTTGAACCTTAGTTTTGATTGAGCCGTTCTGATACACAATTTCTGTAGAAAATACAAGTGGAGATTCGGAGCGCTAAGAGGGTAATAGTGGAAAAAGGAATGTCTCCAAATATAAACTACACAGAATCATTCTGTGAAATTTCTTTCTGATCTGTGCATTCAGCTAACAGAGTTAAACCATACTTTTGATTGAGCAGATCTGAACACTCTTTCTGTAGAAAATGCAACTTGACATTTGGAGCGCTAAGAGAGTAGTAGTGGAAAAAGGAATATATTCAAATATAAACTACACAGAAGCATTCTGTGAAACTTCTTTCTGATCTGAGCATTCAGCTAACAGAGTTAAACCATACTATTGATTGAGCAGTTTTGAAACACTCTGTCTGTAGAAAATGCAACTGGACATTCGTAGCGCTAAGTGGGTAGTAGTGGAAAAAAGAATATGTTCAAATATAAACTACACAGAAGCATTCTGTGAAACTTCTTTCTGTTCTGTGCATTCAACTAACAGAGTTGAACCTTACTTTTGATTGAGCCGTTCTGATACACTCTTTCTGTAGAAACTGCAATTGGACATTCTGAGCGCTAAGAGGCCTATATTGGGAAAAAGAATGTCTACAAATAAAAACTACACAGAAGAATTGTGTCAAACTTCTTTCTGTTCTGTTTGTTCAACTAAAAGAGTTGAACCTTAGTTTTGATTGAGCCGTTCTGAAACACTCTTTCTGTAGAAAATGCAAGTGGAGATTCGGAGCGCTAAGAGGGTAATAGTGGAAAACGGAATGTCTCCAAATATAAACTACACAGAAGCATTCTGTGAAACTTCTTTCTGATCTGAGCATTCAGCTAACAGAGTTAAACCATACTTTTGATTGAGCAGTTTTGAAACACTCTGTAGAAAATGCAACTGGACATTCGTAGCGCTAAGTGGGTAATAGTGGAAAAAAGAATATGTTCAAATATAAACTACACAGAAGCATAGTATGAAACTTCTTTCTGTTCTGTGCATTCAACTAACAGAGTTGAACTTTACTTTTCATTGAGCCTTTCTGAAACACTCTTTCTGTAGAAACTGCAATTGGACATTCTGAGCGCTAAGAGGCCTCTATTGGGAAAAATAATATCTTCAAATAAAAACTACACAGAAGCATTGTGTGAAACTTATTTCTGATATGTTCATTAAGCTAACAGAGTTAAACCATACTTTTGATTGCGCAGTTCTGAACACTCTTTCTGTAGAAAATGCAAGTGGACATTCGGAGCGCTAAGAGGGTAATAGTGGAAAAAGGAATATATTCAAATATAAAC
This sequence comes from Symphalangus syndactylus, assembly GCF_028878055.3. Taxonomy (NCBI): domain Eukaryota; kingdom Metazoa; phylum Chordata; class Mammalia; order Primates; family Hylobatidae; genus Symphalangus; species Symphalangus syndactylus. The sequence continues at coordinate 534,042 of NC_072428.2, forward strand.
TACACTGTAGCATTCTGTGAAACTTCTTTCTGTTCTGTGCATTCAACTAACAGAGTTGAACCTTACTTTTGATTGAGCCGTTCTGAAACACTCTTTCTGTAGAAACTGCAATTGGAAATTTTGAGCGCTAGGAGGCCTATATTGGGAAAAAGAATGTCTACAAATAAAAACTACAGAGAAGAATTGTGTGAAACTTCTTTCTGTTCTGTTTGTTCAACTAAAAGAGTTGAACCTTAGTTTTGATTGAGCCGTTCTGAAACACTCTTTCTGTAGAAAATGCAAGTGGAGATTCGGAGCGCTAAGAGGGTAATAGTGGAAAAAGGAATGTCTCCAAATATAAACTACACAGAATCATTCTGTGAAACTTCTTTCTGATCTGTGCATTCAGCTAACAGAGTTAAACCATACTTTTGATTGAGCAGATCTGAACACTCTTTCTGTAGAAAATGCAACTGGACATTTGGAGCGCTAAGAACGTAGTAGTGGAAAAAGGAATATATTCAAATATAAACTACACAGAAGCATTCTGTGAAACTTCTTTCTGATCTGAGCATTCAGCTAACAGATTTAAACCATACTTTTGATTGAGCAGTTTTGAAACACTCTGTCTGTAGAAAATGCAACTGGACATTCGTAGCGCTAAGTGGGTAATAGTGGAAAAAAGAATATGTTCAAATATAAACTACACAGAATCATTGTATGAAACTACTTTCTGTTCTGTGCATTCAACTAACAGAGTTGAACCTTACTTTTGATTGAGCCGTTCTGAAACACTCTTTCTGTAGAAACTGCAATTGGACATTTTGAGCGCTAGGAGGCCTATATTGGGAAAAAGAATGTCTACAAATAAAAACTACAGAGAAGAATTGTGTGAAACTTCTTTCTGTTCTGTTTGTTCAACTAAAAGAGTTGAACCTTAGTTTTGATTGAGCCGTTCTAAAACACTCTTTCTGTAGAAAATGCAAGTGGAGATTCGGAGCGCTAAGAGGTTAATAGTTAAAAAAGGAATGTCTCCAAATATAAACTACACAGAATCATTCTGTGAAACTTCTTTCTGATCTGTGCATTCAGCTAACAGAGTTAAACCATACTTTTGATTGAGCAGATCTGAACACTCTTTCTGTAGAAAATGCAACTGGACATTTGGAGCGCTAAGAGAGTAGTAGTGGAAAAAGGAATATATTCAAATATAAACTACACAGAAGCATTCTGTGAAACTTCTTTCTGATCTGAGCATTCAGCTAACAGAGTTAAACCATACTTTTGATTGAGCAGTTTTGAAACACTCTGTAGAAAATGCAACTGGACATTCGTAGCGCTAAGTGGGTAATAGTGGAAAAAAGAATATGTTCAAATATAAACTACACAGAAGCATTGTATGAAACTACTTTCTGTTCTGTGCATTCAACTAACAGAGTTGAACTTTACTTTTGATTGAGCCTTTCTGAAACACTCTTTCTGTAGAAACTGCAATTGGACATTCTGAGCGCTAAGAGGCCTCTATTGGGAAAAATAATATCTTCAAATAAAAACTACACAGAAGCATTGTGTGAAACTTATTTCTGATATGTTCATTAAGCTAACAGAGTTAAACCATACTTTTGATTGCGCAGTTCTGAACACTCTTTCTGTAGAAAATGCAAGTGGACATTCGGAGCGCTAAGAGGGTAATAGTGGAAAAAGGAATATATTCAAATATAAACTACACAGTAGCATTCTGTGAAACATCTTTCTGTTCTGTGCATTCAACTAACAGAGTTGAACCTTACTTTTGATTGAGCCATTCTGAAACACTCTTTCTGTAGAAACTGCAATTGGACATTTTGAGCGCCAGGAGGCCTATATTGGGAAAAAGAATGTCTACAAATAAAAACTACAGAGAAGAATTGTGTGAAACTTCTTTCTGTTCTGTTTGTTCAACTAAAAGAGTTGAACCTTAGCTTTGATTGAGCCGTTCTGAAACACTCTTTCTGTAGAAAATGCAAGTGGAGATTCGGAGCGCTAAGAGGGTAATAGTGGAAAAAGGAATGTCTCCAAATATAAACTACACAGAATCATTCTGTGAAACTTCTTTCTGATCTGTGCATTCAGCTAACAGAGTTAAACCATACTTTTGATTGAGCAGATCTGAACACTCTTTCTGTAGAAAATGCAACTGGACCTTTGGAGCGCTAAGAGAGTAGTAGTGGAAAAAGGAATATATTCAAATATAAACTACACAGAAGCATTCTGTGAAACTTCTTTCTGATCTGAGCATTCAGCTAACAGAGTTAAACCATACTTTTGATTGAGCAGTTTTGAAACACTCTGTAGAAAATGCAACTGGACATTCGTAGCGCTAAGTGGGTAATAGTGGAAAAAAGAATATGTTCAAATATAAACTACACAGAAGCATTGTATGAAACTACTTTCTGTTCTGTGCATTCAACTAACAGAGTTGAACTTTAATTTTGATTGAGCCTTTCTGAAACACTCTTTCTGTAGAAACTGCAATTGGACATTCTGAGCGCTAAGAGGCCTCTATTGGGAAAAATAATATCTTCAAACAAAAACTACACAGAAGCATTTTGTGAAACTTATTTCTGATATGTTCATTAAGCTAACAGAGTTAAACCATACTTTTGATTGCGCAGTTCTGAACACTCTTTCTGTAGAAAATGCAAGTGGACATTCGGAGCGCTAAGAGGGTAATAGTGGAAAAAGGAAAATATTCAAATATAAACTACACAGTAGCATTCTGTGAAAATTCTTTCTGTTCTGTGCATTCAACTAACAGAGTTGAACCTTACTTTTGATTGAGCCGTTCTGAAACACTCTTTCTGTAGAAACTGCAATTGGACATGCTAAGCGCTAAGAGGCCTACATTGGGAAAAATAATATCTTCAAATAAAAACTACACAGATGCATTCTGTGAAACTTATTTCTGATCTGTAAATTCAGTTAACAGAGATAAAGCATATTTTTGATTGAGCAGTTATGAAACACTCTTTTTGTAGAAAATGCAAGTGGAGATTCGGAGCGCTAAGAGGGTAATAGTGGAAAAAGGAATGTCTTCAAATATAAACTACACAGAATCATTCGGTGAAACTTCTTTCTGATCTGTGCATTCAGCTAACAGAGTTAAACCATACTTTTGATTGAGCAGATCTGAACACTCTTTCTGTAGAAAATGCAGCTGGACATTTGGAGCGCTAAGAGCGTAGTAGTGGAAAAAGGAATATATTCAAATATAAACTACACAGAAGCATTCTGTGAAACTTCTTTCTGATCTGAGCATTCAGCTAACAGAGTTAAACCATACTTTTGATTGAGCAGTTTTGAAACACTCTGTCTGTAGAAAATGCAACTGGACATTCTTAGCGCTAAGTGGGTAATAGTGGAAAAAAGAATATGTTCAAATATAAACTACACAGAAACATTGTATGAAACTTCTTTCTGTTCTGTGCATTCAACTAACAGAGTTGAACCTTACTTTTGATTGAGCCGTTCTGAAACACTCTTTCTGTAGAAACTGCAATTGGACATTTTGAGCGCTAGGAGGCCTATACTGGGAAAAAGAATGTCTACAAATAAAAACTACAGAGAAGAATTGTGTGAAATATCTTTCTGTTCTGTTTCTTCAACTAAAAGAGTTGAACCTTAGTTTTGATTGAGCCGTTCTGAAACACTCTTTCTGTAGAAAATGCAAGTGGAGATTCGGAGCGCTAAGAGGGTAATAGTGGAAAAAGGAATGTCTCCAAATATAAACTACACAGAATCATTCTGTGAAACTTCTTTCTGATCTGTGCATTCAGCTAACAGAGTTAAACCATACTTTTGATTGAGCAGATCTGAACACTCTTTCTGTAGAAAATGCAACTGGACATTTGGAGCGCTAAGAGAGTAGTAGTGGAAAAAGGAATATATTCAAATATAAACTACACAGAAGCATTCTGTGAAACTTCTTTCTGATCTGAGCATTCAGCTAACAGATTTAAACCATACTTTTGATTGAGCAGTTTTGAAACACTCTGTAGAAAATGCAACTGGACATTCGTAGCGCTAAGTGGGTAATAGTGGAAAAAAGAATATGTTCAAATATAAACTACACAGAAGCATAGTATGAAACTTCTTTCTGTTCTGTGCATTCAACTAACAGAGTTGAACTTTACTTTTGATTGAGCCTTTCTGAAACACTCTTTCTGTAGAAACTGCAATTGGACATTCTGAGCGCTAAGAGGCCTCTATTGGGAAAAATAATATCTTCAAATAAAAACTACACAGAAGCATTGTGTGAAACTTATTTCTGATATGTTCATTAAGCTAACAGAGTTAAACCATACTTTTGATTGCGCAGTTCTGAACACTCTTTCTGTAGAAAATGCAAGTGGACATTCGGAGCGCTAAGAGGGTAATAGTGGAAAAAGGAATATATTCAAATATAAACTACACAGTACTATTCTGTGAAACTTCTTTCTGTTCTGTGCATTCAACTAACAGAGTTGAACCTTACTTTTGATTGAGCCGTTCTGAAACACTCTTTCTGTAGAAACTGCAATTGGAAATTTTGAGCGCTAGGAGGCCTATATTGGGAAAAAGAATGTCTACAAATAAAAACTACACAGAAGAATTGTGTGAAACTTCTTTCTGTTCTGTTTGTTCAACTAAAAGAGTTGAACCTTAGTTTTGATTGAGCCGTTCTGAAACACTCTTTCTGTAGAAAATGCAAGTGGAGATTCGGAGCGCTAAGAGGGTAATAGTGGAAAAAGGAATGTCTCCAAATATAAACTACACAGAATCATTCTGTGAAACTTCTTTCTGATCTGTGCATTCAGCTAACAGAGTTAAACCATACTTTTGATTGAGCAGATCTGAACACTCTTTCTGTAGAAAATGCAACTGGACATTTGGAGCGCTAAGAGAGTAGTAGTGGAAAAAGGAATATATTCAAATATAAACTACACAGAAGCATTCTGTGAAACTTCTTTCTGATCTGAGCATTCAGCTAACAGAGTTAAACCATACTTTTGATTGAGCAGTTTTGAAACACTCTGTAGAAAATGCAACTGGACATTCGTAGCGCTAAGTGGGTAATAGTGGAAAAAAGAATATGTTCAAATATAAACTACACAGAAGCATTGTATGAAACTTCTTTCTGTTCTGTGCACTCAACTAACAGAGTTGAACTTTACATTTGATTGAGCCTTTCTGAAACACTCTTTCTGTAGAAACTGCAATTGGACATTCTGAGCGCTAAGAGGCCTCTATTGGGAAAAATAATATCTTCAAATAAAAACTACACAGAAGCATTGTGTGAAACTTATTTCTGATATGTTCATTAAGCTAACAGAGTTAAACCATACTTTTGATTGCGCAGTTCTGAACACTCTTTCTGTAGAAAATGCAAGTGGACATTCGGAGCGCTAAGAGGGTAATAGTGGAAAAAGGAATATATTCAAATATAAACTACACAGTAGCATTCTGTGAAAATTCTTTCTGTTCTGTGCATTCAACTAACAGAGTTGAACCTTACTTTTGATTGAGCCGTTCTGAAACACTCTTTCTGTAGAAACTGCAATTGGACATGCTAAGCGCTAAGAGGCCTACATTGGGAAAAAGAATATCTTCAAATAAAAACTACACAGATGCATTCTGTGAAACTTATTTCTGATCTGTAAATTCAGTTAACAGAGATAAAGCATATTTTTGATTGAGCAGTTATGAAACACTCTTTTTGCAGAAAATGCAAGTGGAGATTCGGAGCGCTAAGAGGGTAATAGTGGAAAAAGGAATGTCTTCAAATATAAACTACACAGAATCATTCGGTGAAACTTCTTTCTGATCTGTGCATTCAGCTAACAGAGTTAAACCATACTTTTGATTGAGCAGATCTGAACACTCTTTCTGTAGAAAATGCAACTGGACATTTGGAGCGCTAAGAGCGTAGTAGTGGAAAAAGGAATATATTCAAATATAAACTACACAGAAGCATTCTGTGAAACTTCTTTCTGATCTGAGCATTCAGCTAACAGAGTTAAACCATACTTTTGATTGAGCAGTTTTGAAACACTCTGTCTGTAGAAAATGCAACTGGACATTCGTAGCGCTAAGTGGGTAATAGTGGAAAAAAGAATATGTTCAAATATAAACTACACAGAAACATTGTATGAAACTTCTTTCTGTTCTGTGCATTCAACTAACAGAGTTGAACCTTACTTTTGATTGAGCCGTTCTGAAACACTCTTTCTGTAGAAACTGCAATTGGACATTTTGAGCGCTAGGAGGCCTATACTGGGAAAAAGAATGTCTACAAATAAAAACTACAGAGAAGAATTGTGTGAAACATCTTTCTGTTCTGTTTGTTCAACTAAAAGAGTTGAACCTTAGTTTTGATTGAGCCGTTCTGAAACACTCTTTCTGTAGAAAATGCAAGTGGAGATTCGGAGCGCTAAGAGGGTAATAGTGGAAAAAGGAATGTCTCCAAATATAAACTACACAGAATCATTCTGTGAAACATCTTTCTGATCTGTGCATTCAGCTAACAGAGTTAAACCATACTTTTGATTGAGCAGATCTGAACACTCTTTCTGTAGAAAATGCAACTGGACATTTGGAGCGCTAAGAGAGTAGTAGTGGAAAAAGGAATATATTCAAATATAAACTACACAGAAGCATTCTGTGAAACTTCTTTCTCATCTGAGCATTCAGCTAACAGAGTTAAACCATACTTTTGATTGAGCAGTTTTGAAACACTCTGTAGAAAATGCAACTGGACATTCGTAGCGCTAAGTGGGTAATAGTGGAAAAAAGAATATGTTCAAATATAAACTACACAGAAGCATAGTATGAAACTTCTTTCTGTTCTGTGCATTCAACTAACAGAGTTGAACTTTACTTTTCATTGAGCCTTTCTGAAACACTCTTTCTGTAGAAACTGCAATTGGACATTCTGAGCGCTAAGAGGCCTCTATTGGGAAAAATAATATCTTCAAATAAAAACTACACAGAAGCATTGTGTGAAACTTATTTCTGATATGTTCATTAAGCTAACAGAGTTAAACCATACTTTTGATTGCGCAGTTCTGAACACTCTTTCTGTAGAAAATGCAAGTGGACATTCGGAGCGCTAAGAGGGTAATAGTGGAAAAAGGAATATATTCAAATATAAACTACACAGTAGCATTCTGTGAAAATTCTTTCTGTTCTGTGCATTCAAATAACAGAGTTGAACCTTACTTTTGATTGAGCCATTCTGAAACACTCTTTCTGTAGAAACTGCAATTGGACATTTTGAGCGCCAGGAGGCCTATATTGGGAAAAAGAATGTCTACAAATAAAAACTACAGAGAAGAATTGTGTGAAACTTCTTTCTGTTCTGTTTGTTCAACTAAAAGAGTTGAACCTTAGCTTTGATTGAGCCGTTCTGAAACACTCTTTCTGTAGAAAATGCAAGTGGAGATTCGGAGCGCTAAGAGGGTAATAGTGGAAAAAGGAATGTCTCCAAATATAAACTACACAGAATCATTCTGTGAAACTTCTTTCTGATCTGTGCATTCAGCTAACAGAGTTAAACCATACTTTTGATTGAGCAGATCTGAACACTCTTTCTGTAGAAAATGCAACTGGACCTTTGGAGCGCTAAGAGAGTAGTAGTGGAAAAAGGAATATATTCAAATATAAACTACACAGAAGCATTCTGTGAAACTTCTTTCTGATCTGAGCATTCAGCTAACAGAGTTAAACCATACTTTTGATTGAGCAGTTTTGAAACACTCTGTAGAAAATGCAACTGGACATTCGTAGCGCTAAGTGGGTAATAGTGGAAAAAAGAATATGTTCAAATATAAACTACACAGAAGCATTGTATGAAACTACTTTCTGTTCTGTGCATTCAACTAACAGAGTTGAACTTTAATTTTGATTGAGCCTTTCTGAAACACTCTTTCTGTAGAAACTGCAATTGGACATTCTGAGCGCTAAGAGGCCTCTATTGGGAAAAATAATATCTTCAAACAAAAACTACACAGAAGCATTTTGTGAAACTTATTTCTGATATGTTCATTAAGCTAACAGAGTTAAACCATACTTTTGATTGCGCAGTTCTGAACACTCTTTCTGTAGAAAATGCAAGTGGACATTCGGAGCGCTAAGAGGGTAATAGTGGAAAAAGGAAAATATTCAAATATAAACTACACAGTAGCATTCTGTGAAAATTCTTTCTGTTCTGTGCATTCAACTAACAGAGTTGAACCTTACTTTTGATTGAGCCGTTCTGAAACACTCTTTCTGTAGAAACTGCAATTGGACATGCTAAGCGCTAAGAGGCCTACATTGGGAAAAAGAATATCTTCAAATAAAAACTACACAGATGCATTCTGTGAAACTTATTTCTGATCTGTAAATTCAGTTAACAGAGATAAAGCATATTTTTGATTGAGCAGTTATGAAACACTCTTTTTGTAGAAAATGCAAGTGGAGATTCGGAGCGCTAAGGGGGTAATAGTGGAAAAAGGAATGTCTTCAAATATAAACTACACAGAATCATTCGGTGAAACTTCTTTCTGATCTGTGCATTCAGCTAACAGATTTAAACCATACTTTTGATTGAGCAGATCTGAACACTCTTTCTGTAGAAAATGCAGCTGGACATTTGGAGCGCTAAGAGCGTAGTAGTGGAAAAAGGAATATATTCAAATATAAACTACACAGAAGCATTCTGTGAAACTTCTTTCTGATCTGAGCATTCAGCTAACAGAGTTAAACCATACTTTTGATTGAGCAGTTTTGAAACACTCTGTCTGTAGAAAATGCAACTGGACATTCGTAGCACTAAGTGGGTAATAGTGGAAAAAAGAATATGTTCAAATATAAACTACACAGAAACATTGTATGAAACTTCTTTCTGTTCTGTGCATTCAACTAACAGAGTTGAACCTTACTTTTGATTGAGCCGTTCTGAAACACTCTTTCTGTAGAAACTGCAATTGGACATTTTGAGCGCTAGGAGGCCTATACTGGGAAAAAGAATGTCTACAAATAAAAACTACAGAGAAGAATTGTGTGAAACATCTTTCTGTTCTGTTTGTTCAACTAAAAGAGTTGAACCTTAGTTTTGATTGAGCCGTTCTGAAACACTCTTTCTGTAGAAAATGCAAGTGGAGATTCGGAGCGCTAAGAGGGTAATAGTGGAAAAAGGAATGTCTCCAAATATAAACTACACAGAATCATTCTGTGAAACTTCTTTCTGATCTGTGCATTCAGCTAACAGAGTTAAACCATACTTTTGATTGAGCAGATCTGAACACTCTTTCTGTAGAAAATGCAACTGGACATTTGGAGCGCTAAGAGAGTAGTAGTGGAAAAAGGAATATATTCAAATATAAACTACACAGAAGCATTCTGTGAAACTTCTTTCTGATCTGAGCATTCAGCTAACAGATTTAAACCATACTTTTGATTGAGCAGTTTTGAAACACTCTGTAGAAAATGCAACTGGACATTCGTAGCGCTAAGTGGGTAATAGTGGAAAAAAGAATATGTTCAAATATAAACTACACAGAAGCATAGTATGAAACTTCTTTCTGTTCTGTGCATTCAACTAACAGAGTTGAACTTTACTTTTGATTGAGCCTTTCTGAAACACTCTTTCTGTAGAAACTGCAATTGGACATTCTGAGCGCTAAGAGGCCTCTATTGGGAAAAATAATATCTTCAAATAAAAACTACACAGAAGCATTGTGTGAAACTTATTTCTGATATGTTCATTAAGCTAACAGAGTTAAACCATACTTTTGATTGCGCAGTTCTGAACACTCTTTCTGTAGAAAATGCAAGTGGACATTCGGAGCGCTAAGAGGGTAATAGTGGAAAAAGGAATATATTCAAATATAAACTACACAGTACTATTCTGTGAAACTTCTTTCTGTTCTGTGCATTCAACTAACAGAGTTGAACCTTACTTTTGATTGAGCCGTTCTGAAACACTCTTTCTGTAGAAACTGCAATTGGAAATTTTGAGCGCTAGGAGGCCTATATTGGGAAAAAGAATGTCTACAAATAAAAACTACACAGAAGAATTGTGTGAAACTTCTTTCTGTTCTGTTTGTTCAACTAAAAGAGTTGAACCTTAGTTTTGATTGAGCCGTTCTGAAACACTCTTTCTGTAGAAAATGCAAGTGGAGATTCGGAGCGCTAAGAGAGTAATAGTGGAAAAAGGAATGTCTCCAAATATAAACTACACAGAATCATTCTGTGAAACTTCTTTCTGATCTGTGCATTCAGCTAACAGAGTTAAACCATACTTTTGATTGAGCAGATCTGAACACTCTTTCTGTAGAAAATGCAACTGGACATTTGGAGCGCTAAGAGAGTAGTAGTGGAAAAAGGAATATATTCAAATATAAACTACACAGAAGCATTCTGTGAAACTTCTTTCTGATCTGAGCATTCAGCTAACAGAGTTAAACCATACTTTTGATTGAGCAGTTTTGAAACACTCTGTAGAAAATGCAACTGGACATTCGTAGCGCTAAGTGGGTAATAGTGGAAAAAAGAATATGTTCAAATATAAACTACACAGAAGCATAGTATGAAACTTCTTTCTGTTCTGTGCATTCAACTAACAGAGTTGAACTTTACTTTTGATTGAGCCTTTCTGAAACACTCTTTCTGTAGAAACTGCAATTGGACATTCTGAGCGCTAAGAGGCCTCTATTGGGAAAAATAATATCTTCAAATAAAAACTACACAGAAGCATTGTGTGAAACTTATTTCTGATATGTTCATTAAGCTAACAGAGTTAAACCATACTTTTGATTGCGCAGTTCTGAACACTCTTTCTGTAGAAAATGCAAGTGGACATTCGGAGCGCTAAGAGGGTAATAGTGGAAAAAGGAATATATTCAAATATAAACTACACAGTACTATTCTGTGAAACTTCTTTCTGTTCTGTGCATTCAACTAACAGAGTTGAACCTTACTTTTGATTGAGCCGTTCTGAAACACTCTTTCTGTAGAAACTGCAATTGGAAATTTTGAGCGCTAGGAGGCCTATATTGGGAAAAAGAATGTCTACAAATAAAAACTACACAGAAGAATTGTGTGAAACTTCTTTCTGTTCTGTTTGTTCAACTAAAAGAGTTGAACCTTAGTTTTGATTGAGCCGTTCTGAAACACTCTTTCTGTAGAAAATGCAAGTGGAGATTCGGAGCGCTAAGAGGGTAATAGTGGAAAAAGGAATGTCTCCAAATATAAACTACACAGAATCATTCTGTGAAACTTCTTTCTGATCTGTGCATTCAGCTAACAGAGTTAAACCATATTTTTGATTGAGCAGATCTGAACACTCTTTCTGTAGAAAATGCAACTGGACACTTGGAGCGCTAAGAGAGTAGTAGTGGAAAAAGGAATATATTCAAATATAAACTACACAGAAGCATTCTGTGAAACTTCTTTCTGATCTGAGCATTCAGCTAACAGAGTTAAACCATACTTTTGATTGAGCAGTTTTGAAACACTCTGTAGGAAATGCAACTGGACATTCGTAGCGCTAAGTGGGTAATAGTGGAAAAAAGAATATGTTCAAATATAAACTACACAGAAGCATTGTATGAAACTTCTTTCTGTTCTGTGCACTCAACTAACAGAGTTGAACTTTACATTTGATTGAGCCTTTCTGAAACACTCTTTCTGTAGAAACTGCAATTGGACATTCTGAGCGCTAAGAGGCCTCTATTGGGAAAAATAATATCTTCAAATAAAAACTACACAGAAGCATTGTGTGAAACTTATTTCTGATATGTTCATTAAGCTAACAGAGTTAAACCATACTTTTGATTGCGCAGTTCTGAACACTCTTTCTGTAGAAAATGCAAGTGGACATTCGGAGCGCTAAGAGGGTAATAGTGGAAAAAGGAATATATTCAAATATAAACTACACAGTAGCATTCTGTGAAAATTCTTTCTGTTCTGTGCATTCAACTAACAGAGTTGAACCTTACTTTTGATTGAGCCGTTCTGAAACACTCTTTCTGTAGAAACTGCAATTGGACATGCTAAGCGCTAAGAGGCCTACATTGGGAAAAAGAATATCTTCAAATAAAAACTACACAGATGCATTCTGTGAAACTTATTTCTGATCTGTAAATTCAGTTAACAGAGATAAAGCATATTTTTGATTGAGCAGTTATGAAACACTCTTTTTGTAGAAAATGCAAGTGGAGATTCGGAGCGCTAAGAGGGTAATAGTGGAAAAAGGAATGTCTTCAAATATAAACTACACAGAATCATTCGGTGAAACTTCTTTCTGATCTGTGCATTCAGCTAACAGAGTTAAACCATACTTTTGATTGAGCAGATCTGAACACTCTTTCTGTAGAAAATGCAACTGGACATTTGGAGCGCTAAGAGCGTAGTAGTGGAAAAAGGAATATATTCAAATATAAACTACACAGAAGCATTCTGTGAAACTTCTTTCTGATCTGAGCATTCAGCTAACAGAGTTAAACCATACTTTTGATTGAGCAGTTTTGAAACACTCTGTCTGTAGAAAATGCAACTGGACATTCGTAGCGCTAAGTGGGTAATAGTGGAAAAAAGAATATGTTCAAATATAAACTACACAGAAACATTGTATGAAACTTCTTTCTGTTCTGTGCATTCAACTAACAGAGTTGAACCATACTTTTGATTGAGCCGTTCTGAAACACTCTTTCTGTAGAAACTGCAATTGGACATTTTGAGCGCTAGGAGGCTTATATTGGGAAAAAGAATGTCTACAAATAAAAACTACAGAGAAGAATTGTGTGAAACTTCATTCTGTTCTGTTTGTTCAACTAAAAGAGTTGAACCTTAGTTTTGATTGAGCCGTTCTGAAACACTCTTTCTGTAGAAAATGCAAGTGGAGATTCGGAGCGCTAAGAAGGTCATAGTGGAAAAAGGAATGTCTCCAAATATAAACTACACAGAATCATTCTGTGAAAGTTCTTTCTGATCTGTGCATTCAGCTAACAGAGTTAAACCATACTTTTGATTGAGCAGATCTGAACACTCTTTCTGTAGAAAATGCAACTGGACATTTGGATCGCTAAGAGAGTAGTAGTGGAAAAAGGAATATATTCATATATAAACTACACAGAAGCATTCTGTGAAACTTCTTTCTGATCTGAGCATTCAGCTAACAGAGTTAAACCATACTTTTGATTGAGCAGTTTTGAAACACTCTGTAGAAAATGCAACTGGACATTCGTAGCGCTAATTGGGTAATAGTGGAAAAAAGAATATGTTCAAATATAAACTACACAGAAGCATTGTATGAAACTTCTTTCTGTTCTGTGCATTCAACTAACAGAGTTGAACTTTACTTTTGATTGAGCCTTTCTGAAACACTCTTTCTGTAGAAACTGCAATTGGACATTCTGAGCGCTAAGAGGCCTCTATTGGGAAAAAATAATATCTTCAAATAAAAACTACACAGAAGCATTGTGTGAAACTTATTTCTGATATGTTCATTATGCTAACAGAGTTAAACCATACTTTTGATTGCGCAGTTCTGAACACTCTTTCTGTAGAAAATGCAAGTGGACATTCGGAGCGCTAAGAGGGTAATAGTGGAAAAAGGAATATATTCAAATATAAACTACACAGTAGCATTCTGTGAAAATTCTTTCTGTTCTGTGCATTCAACTAACAGAGTTGAACCTTACTTTTGATTGAGCCGTTCTGAAACACTCTTTCTGTAGAAACTGCAATTGGACATGCTAAGCGCTAAGAGGCCTATATTGGGAAAAAGAATATCTTCAAATAAAAACTACACAGATGCATTATGTGAAACTTATTTCTGATCTGTAAATTCAGTTAACAGAGATAAAGCATATTTTTGATTGAGCAGTTATGAAACACTCTTTTTGTAGAAAATGCAAGTGGAGATTCGGAGCGCTAAGAGGGTAATAGTGGAAAAAGGAATGTCTTCAAATGTAAACTACACAGAATCATTCGGTGAAACTTCTTTCTGATCTGTGCATTCAGCTAACAGAGTTAAACCATACTTTTGATTGAGCAGATCTGAACACTCTTTCTGTAGAAAATGCAACTGGACATTTGGAGTGCTAAGAGCGTAGTAGTGGAAAAAGGAATATATTCAAATATAAACTACACAGAAGCATTCTGTGAAACTACTTTCTGATCTGAGCATTCAGCTAACAGAGTTAAACCATACTTTTGATGGAGCAGTTTTGAAACACTCTGTCTGTAGAAAATGCAACTGGACATTCTTAGCGCTAAGTGGGTAATAGTGGAAAAAAGAATATGTTCTAATATAAACTACACAGAAGCATTGTATGAAACTTCTTTCTGTTCTGTGCATTCAACTAACAGAGTTGAACCTTACTTTTGATTGAGCCGTTCTGAAACACTCTTTCTGTAGAAACTGCAATTGGACATTCTGAGCGCTAGGAGGCCTATATTGGGAAAAAGAATGTCTACAAATAAAAACTACACAGAAGAATTGTGTCAAACTACTTTCTGTTCTGTTTGTTCAACTAAAAGAGTTGAACCTTAGTTTTGATTGAGCCGTTCTGAGAAACTCTTTCTGTAGAAAATGCAAGTGGAGATTCGGAGCGCTAAGAGGGTAATAGTGGAAAAAGGAATGTCTCCAAATATAAACTACACAGAATCATTCTGTGAAACTTCTTCTTGATCTGTGCATTCAGCTAACAGAGTTAAACCATACTTTTGATAGAGCAGATCTGAACACTCTTTCTGTAGAAAATGCAACTGGACATTTGGAGCGCAAAGAGAGTAGTAGTGGAAAAAGGAATATATTCAAATATAAACTACACAGAAGCATTCTGTGAAACTTCTTTCTGATCTGAGCATTCAGCTAACAGAGTTAAACCATACTTTTGATTGAGCAGTTTTGAAACACTCTGTCTGTAGAAAATGCAACTGGACATTCGTAGCGCTAAGTGGGTAATAGTGGAAAAAAGGATATGTTCAAACACAAACTACACAGAAGCATTGTATGAAACTTCTTTCTATTCTGTGCATTCAACTAACAGAGTTGAACCTTACTTTTGATTGAGCCTTTCTGAAACACTCTTTCTGTAGAAACTGCAATTGGACATTCTGAGCGCTAAGAGGCCTCTATTGGGAAAAATAATATCTTCAAATAAAAACTACACAGAAGCATTGTGTGAAACTTATTTCTGATATGTTCATTAAGCTAACAGAGTTAAACCATACTTTTGATTGCGCAGTTCTGAACACTCTTTCTGTAGAAAATGCAAGTGGACATTCGGAGCGCTAAGAGTGTAATAGTGGAAAAAGGAATATATTCAAATATAAACTACACAGTAGCATTCTGTGAAAATTCTTTCTGTTCTGTGCATTCAACTAACAGAGTTGAACCTTACTTTTGATTGAGCCGTTCTGAAACACTCTTTCTGTAGAAACTGCAATTGGACATGCTAAGCGCTAAGAGGCCTACATTGGGAAAAAGAATATCTTCAAATAAAAACTACACAGATGCATTCTGTGAAACTTATTTCTGATCTGTAAATTCAGTTAACAGAGATAAAACATATTTTTGATTGAGCAGTTATGAAACACTCTTTTTGTAGAAAATGCAAGTGGAGATTCGGAGCGCTAAGAGGGTAATAGTGGAAAAAGGAATGTCTCCAAATATAAACTACACAGAATCATTCTGTGAAACTTCTTTCTGATCTGTGCATTCAGCTAACAGAGTTAAACCATACTTTTGATAGAGCAGATCTGAACACTCTTTCTGTAGAAAATGCAACTGGACATTTGGAGCGCAAAGAGAGTAGTAGTGGAAAAAGGAATATATTCAAATATAAACTACACAGAAGCATTCTGTGAAACTTCTTTCTGATCTGAGCATTCAGCTAACAGAGTTAAACCATACTTTTGATTGAGCAGTTTTGAAACACTCTGTCTGTAGAAAATGCAACTGGACATTCGTAGCGCTAAGTGGGTAATAGTGGAAAAAAGAATATGTTCAAATACAAACTACACAGAAGCATTGTATGAAACTTCTTTCTATTCTGTGCATTCAACTAACAGAGTTGAACCTTACTTTTGATTGAGCCTTTCTGAAACACTCTTTCTGTAGAAACTGCAATTGGACATTCTGAGCGCTAAGAGGCCTCTATTGGGAAAAATAATATCTTCAAATACAAACTACACAGAAGCATTGTGTGAAACTTATTTCTGATATGTTCATTAAGCAAACAGAGTTAAACCATACTTTTGATTGCGCAGTTCTGAACACTCTTTCTGTAGAAAATGCAAGTGGACATTTGGAGCGCTAAGAGTGTAATAGTGGAAAAAGGAATATATTCAAATATAAACTACACAGTAGCATTCTGTGAAAATCCTTTCTGTTCTGTGCATTCAACTAACAGAGTTGAACCTTACTTTTGATTGAGCCGTTCTGAAACACTCTTTCTGTAGGAACTGCAATTGGACATGCTAAGCGCTAAGAGGCCTACATTGGGAAAAAGAATATCTTCAAATAAAAACTACACAGATGCATTCTGTGAAACTTATTTCTGTTCTGTAAATTCAGTTAACAGAGATAAAACATATTTTTGATTGAGCAGTTATGAAACACTCTTTTTGTAGAAAATGCAAGTGGAGATTCGGAGCGGTAAGACGGTAATAGTGGAAAAAGGAATGTCTCCAAATATAAACTACACAGAATCATTCGGTGAAACTTCTTTCTGATCTGTGCATTCAGCTAACAGAGTTAAATCATACTTTTGATTGAGCAGATCTGAACACTCTTTCTGTAGAAAATGCAACTGGACATTTGGAGCGCTAAGAGCGTAGTAGTGGAAAAAGGAATATATTCAAATATAAACTACACAGAAGCATTCTGTGAAACTTCTTTCTGATCTGAGCATTCAGCTAACAGAGTTAAACCATACTTTGGATTGAGCAGATTTGAAACACTCTGTCTGTAGAAAATGCAACTGGACATTCGTGGCGCTAAGTGGGTTGTAGTGGAAAAAAGAATATGTTCAAATATAAACTACACAGGATCATTCTGTGAAACTTCTTTCTGTTCTGTGCATTCAACTAACAGAGTTGAACCTTACTTTTGATTGAGCCGTTCTGAAACACTCTTTCTGTAGAAACTGCAATTGGACATTCTGAGCGCTAAGAGGCCTATATTGGGAAAAAGAATGTCTACAAATAAAAACTACACAGAAGAATTGTGTGAAACTTCTTTCTGTTCTGTTTGTTCAACTAAAAGAGTTGTACCTTAGTTTTGATTGAGCCGTTCTGAAACACTCTTTCTGTAGAAAATGCAAGTGGAGATTCGGAGCGCTAAGAGGGTAATAGTGGAAAAAGGAATGTCTCCAAATATAAACTACACAGAATCATTCTGTGAAACTTCTTTCTGATCTGTGCATTCAGCTAACAGAGTTAAACCATACTTTTGATTCAGCAGATCTGAACACTCTTTCTGTAGAAAATGCAACTGGACATTTGGAGCGCTAAGAGGGTAGTAGTGGAAAAAGGAATATATTCAAATATAAACTACACAGAAGCATTCTGTGAAA
This sequence comes from Symphalangus syndactylus, assembly GCF_028878055.3. Taxonomy (NCBI): domain Eukaryota; kingdom Metazoa; phylum Chordata; class Mammalia; order Primates; family Hylobatidae; genus Symphalangus; species Symphalangus syndactylus. The sequence continues at coordinate 551,606 of NC_072428.2, forward strand.
CTTCTTTCTGATCTGAGCATTCAGCTAACAGAGTTAAACCATACTTTTGATTGAGCAGTTTTGAAACACTCTGTCTGTAGAAAATGCAACTGGACATTCGTAGCGCTAAGTGGGTAGTAGTGGAAAAAAGAATATGTTCAAATATAAACTACACAGAAGCATTCTGTGAAACTTCTTTCTGTTCTGTGCATTCAACTAACAGAGTTGAACCTTACTTTTGATTGAGCCGTTCTGAAACACTCTTTCTGTAGAAACTGCAATTGGACATTCTGAGCGCTAAGAGGCCTATATTGGGAAAATGAATGTCTACAAATAAAAACTACACAGAAGAATTGTGTCAAACTTCTTTCTGTTCTGTTTGTTCAACTAAAAGAGTTGAACCTTAGTTTAGATTGAGCCGTTCTGAAACACTCTTTCTGTAGAAAATGCAAGTGGAGATTCGGAGCGCTAAGAGGGTAATAGTGGAAAAAGGAATGTCTCCAAATGTAAACTACACAGAATCATTCTGTGAAACTTCTTTCTGATCTGTGCATTCAGCTAACAGAGTTAAACCATAATTTTGATTCAGCAGATCTGAACACTCTTTCTGTAGAAAATGCAACTGGACATTTGGAGCGCTAAGAGAGTAGTAGTGGAAAAAGGAATATATTCAAATATAAACTACACAGAAGCATTCTGTGAAACTTCTTTCTGATCTGAGCATTCAGCGAACAGAGTTAAACCATAATTTTGATTGAGCAGTTTTGAAACACTCTGTCTGTAGAAAATGCAACTGGACATTCGTAGCGCTAAGTGGGTAATAGTGGAGAAAAGAATATGTTCAAATATAAACTACACAGAAGCATTGTATGAAACTTCTTTCTGTTCTGTGCATTCAACTAACAGAGTTGAAACTTACTTTTGATTGAGCCTTTCTGAAACACTCTTTCTGTAGAAACTGCAATTGGAAATTCTGAGCGCTAAGAGGCCTCTATTGGGAAAAATAATATCTTCAAATAAAAACTACACAGAAGCATTGTGTGAAACTTATTTCTGATATGTTCATTAAGCTAACAGAGTTAAACCATACTTTTGATTGCGGAGTTCTGAACACTCTTTCTGTAGAAAATGCAAGTGGACATTCGGAGCGCTAAGAGGGTAATAGTGGAAAAAGGAATATATTCAAATATAAACTACACAGTAGCATTCTGTGAAAACTCTTACTGTTCTGTGCATTCAGCTAACAGTGTTGAACCTTACTTTTGATTGAGCCGTTCTGAAACACTCTTTCTGTAGAAACTGCAATTGGACATGCTAAGCGCAAAGATGCCTGCATTGGGAAAAAGAATATCTTCAAGTAAAAACTACACAGATGCATTCTGTGAAACTTATTTCTGATCTGTAAATTCAGTTAACAGAGATAAAACATATTTTTGATTGAGCAGTTATGAAACACTCTTTTTGTAGAAAATGCAAGTGGAGATTCGGAGCGCTAAGAGGGTAATAGTGGAAAAAGGAATGTCTTCAAATATAAACTACACAGAATCATTTGGTGAAACTTCTTTCTGATCTGTGCATTCAGCTAACAGAGTTAAACCATACTTTTGATTGAGCAGATCTGAACACTCTTTCTGTAGAAAATGCAACTGGACATTTGGAGCGCTAAGAGCGTAGTAGTGGAAAAAGGAATATATTCCAATATAAACTACACAGAAGCATTCTGTGAAACTTCATTCTGATCTGAGCATTCAGCTAACAGAGTTAAACCATACTTTTGATTGAGCAGTTTTGAAACACTCTGTCTGTAGAAAATGCAACTGGACATTCGTAGCGCTAAGTGGGTAATAGTGGAAAAAAGAATATGTTCAAATATAAACTACACAGAAGCATTCTGTGATACTTCTTTCTGTTCTGTGCATTCAACTAACAGAGTTGAACCTTACTTTTGATTGAGCCGTTCTGAATCACTCTTTCTGTAGAAACTGCAATTGGACATTCTGAGTGCTAAGAGTCTTATATTGATAAAAAGAATGTCTACAAATAAAAACTACACAGAAGAATTGTGTGAAACTTCTTTCTGTTCTGTTTGTTCAACTAAAAGACTTGAACCTTAGTTTTGATTGAGCCGTTCTGAAACACACTTTCTGTAGAAAATACAAGAGGAGATTCGGAGCGCTAAGTGGGTAATAGTGGAAAAAGGAATGTCTCCAAATATAAACTACACAGAATCATTCTGTGAAACTTTTTTCTGATCTGTGCATTCAGCTAACAGAGTTAAACCATACTTTTGATTGAGCAGATCTGAACAGTCTTTCTGTAGAAAATGCAACTGGACATTTGGAGCGCTAAGAGAGTAGTAGTGGAAAAAGGAATATATTCAAATATAAACTACACAGAAGCATTCTGTGAAACTTCTTTCTGATCTGAGCACTCAGCTAACAGAGTTAAACCATACTTTTGATTGAGCAGTTTTGAAACACTCTGTCTGTAGAAAATGCAACTGGACATTCGTAGCGCTAAGTGGGTAATAGTGGAGAAAAGAATATGTTCAAATATAAACTACACAGAAGCATTGTATGAAACTTCTTTCTGTTCTGTGCATTCAACTAACAGAGTTGAACCTTACTTTTGATTGAGCCTTTCTGAAACACTCTTTCTGTAGAAACTGCAATTGGACATTCTGAGCGCTAAGAGGCCTCTATTGGGAAAAATAATATCTTCAAATAAAAACTACACAGAAGCATTGTGTGAAACTTATTTCTGATATGTTCATTAAGCTAACAGAGTTAAACCATACTTTTGATTGCGCAGTTCTGAACACTCTTTCTGTAGAAAATGCAAGTGGACATTCGGAGCGCTAAGAGGGTAATAGTGGAAAAAGAAATATATTCAAATATAAACTACACAGTAGCATTCTGTGAAAACTCTTACTGTTCTGTGCATTCAGCTAACAGAGTTGAACCTTACTTTTGATTGAGCCGTTCTGAAACACTCTTTCTGTAGAAACTGCAATTGGACATGCTAAGCGCTAAGAGGCCTACATTGGGAAAAAGAATATCTTCAAATAAAAACTACACAGATGCATTCTGTGAAACTTATTTCTTATCTGTAAATTCAGTTAACAGAGATAAAACATATTTTTGATTGAGCAGTTATGAAACACTCTTTTTTTAGAAAAAGCAAGTGGAGATTCGGAGCGCTAAGAGGGTAATAGTGGAAAAAGGAATGTCTTCAAATATAAACTACACAGAATCATTCGGTGAAACTTCTTTCTGATCTGTGCATTCAGCTAACAGAGTTAAACCATACTTTTGATTGAGCAGATCTGAACACTCTTTCTGCAGAAAATGCAACTGGACATTTGGAGCGCTAAGAGCGTATTAGTGGAAAAAGGAATATATTAAAATATAAACTACACAGAAGCATTCTGTGAAACTTCTTTCTGATCTGAGCATTCAGCTAAAAGAGTTAAACCATACTTTTGATTGAGCAGTTTTGAAACACTCTGTCTGTAGAAAATGCAACTGGACATTCGTAGCGCTAAGTGGGTAATAGTGGAAAAAAAAATATGTTCAAATATAAACTACACAGAAGCATTCTGTGAAACTTCTTGCTGTTTTGTGCATTCAACTAACAGTGTTGAACCTTACTTTTGATTGAGCCGTTCTGAATCACTCTTTCTGTAGAAACTGAAATTGGACATTCTGAGTGCTAAGAGGCTTATATTGATAAAAAGAATGTCTACAAATAAAAACTACACAGAAGAATTGTGTGAAACTTCTTTCTGTTCTGTTTGTTCAACTAAAAGAGTTGAACCTTAGTTTTGATTGAGCCGTTCTGATACACAATTTCTGTAGAAAATACAAGTGGAGATTCGGAGCGCTAAGAGGGTAATAGTGGAAAAAGGAATGTCTCCAAATATAAACTACACAGAATCATTCTGTGAAATTTCTTTCTGATCTGTGCATTCAGCTAACAGAGTTAAACCATACTTTTGATTGAGCAGATCTGAACACCCTTTCTGTAGAAAATGCAACTTGACATTTGGAGCGCTAAGAGAGTAGTAGTGGAAAAAGGAATATATTCAAATATAAACTACACAGAAGCATTCTGTGAAACTTCTTTCTGATCTGAGCATTCAGCTAACAGAGTTAAACCATACTATTGATTGAGCAGTTTTGAAACACTCTGTCTGTAGAAAATGCAACTGGACATTCGTAGCGCTAAGTGGGTAGTAGTGGAAAAAAGAATATGTTCAAATATAAACTACACAGAAGCATTCTGTGAAACTTCTTTCTGTTCTGTGCATTCAACTAACAGAGTTGAACCTTACTTTTGATTGAGCCGTTCTGAAACACTCTTTCTGTAGAAACTGCAATTGGACATTCTGAGCGCTAAGAGGCCTATATTGGGAAAAAGAATGTCTACAAATAAAAACTACACAGAAGAATTGTGTCAAACTTCTTTCTGTTCTGTTTGTTCAACTAAAAGAGTTGAACCTTAGTTTTGATTGAGCCGTTCTGAAACACTCTTTCTGTAGAAAATGCAAGTGGAGATTCGGAGCGCTAAGAGGGTAATAGTGGAAAACGGAATGTCTCCAAATATAAACTACACAGAATCATTCTGTGAAACTTCTTTCTGATCTGTGCATTCAGCTAACAGAGTTAAACCATAATTTTGATTCAGCAGATCTGAACACTCTTTCTGTAGAAAATGCAACTGGACATTTGGAGCGCTAAGAGAGTAGTAGTGGAAAAAGGAATATATTCAAATATAAACTACACAGAAGCATTCTGTGAAACTTCTTTCTGATCTGAGCATTCAGCTAACAGAGTTAAACCATACTTTTGATTGAGCAGTTTTCAAACACTCTGTCTTTAGAAAATGCAACTGGACATTCGTAGCGCTAAGTGGGTAATAGTGGAGAAAAGAATATGTTCAAATATAAACTACAAAGAAGCATTGTATGAAACTTCTTTCTGTTCTGTGCATTCAACTAACTGAGTTGAACCTTACTTTTGATTGAGCCTTTCTGAAACACTCTTTCTGTAGAAACTGCAATTGGAAATTCTGAGCGCTAAGAGGCCTCTATTGGGAAAAATAATATCTTCAAATAAAAACTACACAGAAGCATTGTGTGAAACTTATTTCTGATATGTTCATTAAGCTAACAGAGTTAAACCATACTTTTGATTGCGGAGTTCTGAACACTCTTTCTGTAGAAAATGCAAGTGGACATTCGGAGCGCTAAGAGGGTAATAGTGGAAAAAGGAATATATTCAAATATAAACTACACAGTAGCATTCTGTGAAAACTCTTTCTGTTCTGTGCATTCAGCTAACAGAGTTGAACCTTGCTTTTGATTGAGCTGTTCTGAAACACTCTTTCTGTAGAAACTGCAATTGGACATGCTAAGCGCTAAGAGGCCTGCATTGGGAAAAAGAATATCTTCAAATAAAAACTACACAGATGCATTCTGTGAAACTTATTTCTGATCTGTAAATTCAGTTAACAGAGATAAAACAGATTTTTGATTGAGCAGTTATGAAACACTCTTTTTGTAGAAAATGCAAGTGGAGATACGGAGCGCTAAGTGGGTAATAGTGGAAAAAGGAATGTCTTCAAATATAAACTACACAGAATCATTCGGTGAAACTTCTTTCTGATCTGTGCATTCAGCTAAAAGAGTTAAACCATACTTTTGATTGAGCAGATCTGAACACTCTTTCTGTAGAAAATGCAACTGGACATTTGGAGCGCTAAGAGCGTAGTAGTGGAAAAAGGAATATATTCAAATATAAACTACACAGAAGCATTCTGTGAAACTTCATTCTGATCTGAGCATTCAGCTAACAGAGTTAAACCATACTTTTGATTGAGCAGTTTTGAAACACTCTGTCTGTAGAAAATGCAACCGGACATTCGTAGCGCTAAGTGGGTAATAGTGGAGAAAAGAATATGTTCAAATATAAACTACACAGAAGCATTGTATGAAACTTCTTTCTGTTCTGTGCATTCAACTAACAGAGTTGAACCTTACATTTGATTGAGCCTTTCTGAAACACTCTTTCTGTAGAAACTGCAATTGGACATTCTGAGCGCTAAGAGGCCTCTATTGGGAAAAATAATATCTTCAAATAAAAACTACACAGAAGCATTGTGTGAAACTTATTTCTGATATGTTCATTAAGCTAACAGAGTTAAACCATACTTTTGATTGCGCAGTTCTGAACACTCTTTCTGTAGAAAATGCAAGTGGACATTCGGAGCGCTAAGAGGGTAATAGTGGAAAAAGGAATATATTCAAATATAAACTACACAGTAGCATTCTGTGAAAACTCTTACTGTTCTGTGCATTCAGCTAACAGAGTTGAACCTTACTTTTGATTGAGCCGTTCTGAAACACTCTTTCTGTAGAAACTGCAATTGGACATGCTAAGCGATAAGAGGCCTACATTGGGAAAAAGAATATCTTCAAATAAAAACTACACAGATGCATTCTGTGAAACTTATTTCTTATCTGTAAATTCAGTTAACAGAGATAAAACATATTTTTGATTGAGCAGTTATGAAACACTCTTTTTGTAGAAAATGCAAGTGGAGATTCGGAGCGCTAAGAGGGTAATAGTGGAAAAAGGAATGTCTTCAAATATAAACTACACAGAATCATTCGGTGAAACTTCTTTCTGATCTGTGCATTCAGCTAACAGAGTTAAACCATACTTTTGATTGAGCAGATCTGAACACTCTTTCTGCAGAAAATGCAACTGGACATTTGGAGCGCTAAGAGCGTATTAGTGGAAAAAGGAATATATTCAAATATAAACTACACAGAAGCATTCTGTGAAACTTCTTTCTGATCTGAGCATTCAGCTAACAGAGTTAAACCATACTTTTGATTGAGCAGTTTTGAAACACTCTGTCTGTAGAAAATGCAACTGGACATTCGTAGCGCTAAGTGGGTAATAGTGGAAAAAAGAATATGTTCAAATATAAACTACACAGAAGCATTCTGTGAAACTTCTTTCTGTTCTGTGCATTCAACTAACAGAGTTGAACCTTAATTTTGATTGAGCCGTTCTGAAACCCTCTTTGTGTAGAAACTGCAATTGGACATTCTGAGCGCTAAGAGGCCTATATTGGGAAAATGAATGTCTACAAATAAAAACTACACAGAAGAATTGTGTGAAACTTCTTTCTGTTCTGTTTGTTCAACTAAAAGAGTTGAACCTTAGTTTTGATTGAGCCGTTCTGAAACACTCTTTCTGTAGAAAATGCAAGTGGAGATTCTGAGCGCTAAGAGGGTAATAGTGGAAAAAGTAATGTCTCCAAATATAAACTACACAGAATCATTCTGTGAAACTTCTTTCTGATCTGTGCATTCAGCTAACAGAGTTAAACCATACTTTTGATTCAGCAGATCTGAACACTCTTTCTGTAGAAAATGCAACTGGACATTTGGAGCGCTAAGAGATTAGTAGTGGAAAAAGGAATATATTCAAATATAAACTACACAGAAGCATTCTGTGAAACTTCTTTCTGATCTGAGCATTCAGCTAACAGAGTTAAACCATACTTTTGATTGAGCAGTTTTGAAACACTCTGTCTGTAGAAAATGCAACTGGACATTCGTAGCGCTAAGTGGGTAGTAGTGGAAAAAAGAATATGTTCAAATATAAACTACACAGAAGCATTCTGTGAAACTTCTTTCTGTTCTGTGCATTCAACTAACAGAGTTGAACCTTACTTTTGATTGAGCCGTTCTGAAACACTCTTTCTGTAGAAACTGCAATTGGACATTCTGAGCGCTAAGAGGCCTATATTGGGAAAATGAATGTCTACAAATAAAAACTACACAGAAGAATTGTGTCAAACTTCTTTCTGTTCTGTTTGTTCAACTAAAAGAGTTGAACCTTAGTTTAGATTGAGCCGTTCTGAAACACTCTTTCTGTAGAAAATGCAAGTGGAGATTCGGAGCGCTAAGAGGGTAATAGTGGAAAAAGGAATGTCTCCAAATGTAAACTACACAGAATCATTCTGTGAAACTTCTTTCTGATCTGTGCATTCAGCTAACAGAGTTAAACCATAATTTTGATTCAGCAGATCTGAACACTCTTTCTGTAGAAAATGCAACTGGACATTTGGAGCGCTAAGAGAGTAGTAGTGGAAAAAGGAATATATTCAAATATAAACTACACAGAAGCATTCTGTGAAACTTCTTTCTGATCTGAGCATTCAGCGAACAGAGTTAAACCATAATTTTGATTGAGCAGTTTTGAAACACTCTGTCTGTAGAAAATGCAACTGGACATTCGTAGCGCTAAGTGGGTAATAGTGGAGAAAAGAATATGTTCAAATATAAACTACACAGAAGCATTGTATGAAACTTCTTTCTGTTCTGTGCATTCAACTAACAGAGTTGAAACTTACTTTTGATTGAGCCTTTCTGAAACACTCTTTCTGTAGAAACTGCAATTGGAAATTCTGAGCGCTAAGAGGCCTCTATTGGGAAAAATAATATCTTCAAATAAAAACTACACAGAAGCATTGTGTGAAACTTATTTCTGATATGTTCATTAAGCTAACAGAGTTAAACCATACTTTTGATTGCGGAGTTCTGAACACTCTTTCTGTAGAAAATGCAAGTGGACATTCGGAGCGCTAAGAGGGTAATAGTGGAAAAAGGAATATATTCAAATATAAACTACACAGTAGCATTCTGTGAAAACTCTTTCTGTTCTGTGCATTCAGCTAACAGTGTTGAACCTTACTTTTGATTGAGCCGTTCTGAAACACTCTTTCTGTAGAAACTGCAATTGGACATGCTAAGCGCAAAGATGCCTGCATTGGGAAAAAGAATATCTTCAAGTAAAAACTACACAGATGCATTCTGTGAAACTTATTTCTGATCTGTAAATTCAGTTAACAGAGATAAAACATATTTTTGATTGAGCAGTTATGAAACACTCTTTTTGTAGAAAATGCAAGTGGAGATTCGGAGCGGTAAGACGGTAATAGTGGAAAAAGGAATGTCTCCAAATATAAACTACACAGAATCATTCGGTGAAACTTCTTTCTGATCTGTGCATTCAGCTAACAGAGTTAAATCATACTTTTGATTGAGCAGATCTGAACACTCTTTCTGTAGAAAATGCAACTGGACATTTGGAGCGCTAAGAGCGTAGTAGTGGAAAAAGGAATATATTCAAATATAAACTACACAGAAGCATTCTGTGAAACTTCTTTCTGATCTGAGCATTCAGCTAACAGAGTTAAACCATACTTTTGATTGAGCAGATTTGAAACACTCTGTCTGTAGAAAATGCAACTGGACATTCGTGGCGCTAAGTGGGTTGTAGTGGAAAAAAGAATATGTTCAAATATAAACTACACAGGATCATTCTGTGAAACTTCTTTCTGTTCTGTGCATTCAACTAACAGAGTTGAACCTTACTTTTGATTGAGCCGTTCTGAAACACTCTTTCTGTAGAAACTGCAATTGGACATTCTGAGCGCTAAGAGGCCTATATTGGGAAAAAGAATGTCTACAAATAAAAACTACACAGAAGAATTGTGTGAAACTTCTTTCTGTTCTGTTTGTTCAACTAAAAGAGTTGTACCTTAGTTTTGATTGAGCCGTTCTGAAACACTCTTTCTGTAGAAAATGCAAGTGGAGATTCGGAGCGCTAAGAGGGTAATAGTGGAAAAAGGAATGTCTCCAAATATAAACTACACAGAATCATTCTGTGAAACTTCTTTCTGATCTGTGCATTCAGCTAACAGAGTTAAACCATACTTTTGATTCAGCAGATCTGAACACTCTTTCTGTAGAAAATGCAACTGGACATTTGGAGCGCTAAGAGGGTAGTAGTGGAAAAAGGAATATATTCAAATATAAACTACACAGAAGCATTCTGTGAAACTTCTTTCTGATCTGAGCATTCAGCTAACAGAGTTAAACCATACTTTTGATTGAGCAGTTTTGAAACACTCTGTCTGTAGAAAATGCAACTGGACATTCGTAGCGCTAAGTGGGTAGTAGTGGAAAAAAGAATATGTTCAAATATAAACTACACAGAAGCATTCTGTGAAACTTCTTTCTGTTCTGTGCATTCAACTAACAGAGTTGAACCTTACTTTTGATTGAGCCGTTCTGAAACACTCTTTCTGTAGAAACTGCAATTGGACATTCTGAGCGCTAAGAGGCCTATATTGGGAAAATGAATGTCTACAAATAAAAACTACACAGAAGAATTGTGTCAAACTTCTTTCTGTTCTGTTTGTTCAACTAAAAGAGTTGAACCTTAGTTTAGATTGAGCCGTTCTGAAACACTCTTTCTGTAGAAAATGCAAGTGGAGATTCGGAGCGCTAAGAGGGTAATAGTGGAAAAAGGAATGTCTCCAAATGTAAACTACACAGAATCATTCTGTGAAACTTCTTTCTGATCTGTGCATTCAGCTAACAGAGTTAAACCATAATTTTGATTCAGCAGATCTGAACACTCTTTCTGTAGAAAATGCAACTGGACATTTGGAGCGCTAAGAGAGTAGTAGTGGAAAAAGGAATATATTCAAATATAAACTACACAGAAGCATTCTGTGAAACTTCTTTCTGATCTGAGCATTCAGCGAACAGAGTTAAACCATAATTTTGATTGAGCAGTTTTGAAACACTCTGTCTGTAGAAAATGCAACTGGACATTCGTAGCGCTAAGTGGGTAATAGTGGAGAAAAGAATATGTTCAAATATAAACTACACAGAAGCATTGTATGAAACTTCTTTCTGTTCTGTGCATTCAACTAACAGAGTTGAAACTTACTTTTGATTGAGCCTTTCTGAAACACTCTTTCTGTAGAAACTGCAATTGGAAATTCTGAGCGCTAAGAGGCCTCTATTGGGAAAAATAATATCTTCAAATAAAAACTACACAGAAGCATTGTGTGAAACTTATTTCTGATATGTTCATTAAGCTAACAGAGTTAAACCATACTTTTGATTGCGGAGTTCTGAACACTCTTTCTGTAGAAAATGCAAGTGGACATTCGGAGCGCTAAGAGGGTAATAGTGGAAAAAGGAATATATTCAAATATAAACTACACAGTAGCATTCTGTGAAAACTCTTTCTGTTCTGTGCATTCAGCTAACAGTGTTGAACCTTACTTTTGATTGAGCCGTTCTGAAACACTCTTTCTGTAGAAACTGCAATTGGACATGCTAAGCGCAAAGATGCCTGCATTGGGAAAAAGAATATCTTCAAGTAAAAACTACACAGATGCATTCTGTGAAACTTATTTCTGATCTGTAAATTCAGTTAACAGAGATAAAACATATTTTTGATTGAGCAGTTATGAAACACTCTTTTTGTAGAAAATGCAAGTGGAGATTCGGAGCGCTAAGAGGGTAATAGTGGAAAAAGGAATGTCTTCAAATATAAACTACACAGAATCATTTGGTGAAACTTCTTTCTGATCTGTGCATTCAGCTAACAGAGTTAAACCATACTTTTGATTGAGCAGATCTGAACACTCTTTCTGTAGAAAATGCAACTGGACATTTGGAGCGCTAAGAGCGTAGTAGTGGAAAAAGGAATATATTCCAATATAAACTACACAGAAGCATTCTGTGAAACTTCATTCTGATCTGAGCATTCAGCTAACAGAGTTAAACCATACTTTTGATTGAGCAGTTTTGAAACACTCTGTCTGTAGAAAATGCAACTGGACATTCGTAGCGCTAAGTGGTTAATAGTGGAAAAAAGAATATGTTCAAATATAAACTACACAGAAGCATTCTGTGATACTTCTTTCTGTTCTGTGCATTCAACTAACAGAGTTGAACCTTACTTTTGATTGAGCCGTTCTGAATCACTCTTTCTGTAGAAACTGCAATTGGACATTCTGAGTGCTAAGAGTCTTATATTGATAAAAAGAATGTCTACAAATAAAAACTACACAGAAGAATTGTGTGAAACTTCTTTCTGTTCTGTTTGTTCAACTAAAAGAGTTGAACCTTAGTTTTGATTGAGCCGTTCTGAAACACACTTTCTGTAGAAAATACAAGAGGAGATTCGGAGCGCTAAGTGGGTAATAGTGGAAAAAGGAATGTCTCCAAATATAAACTACACAGAATCATTCTGTGAAACTTTTTTCTGATCTGTGCATTCAGCTAACAGAGTTAAACCATACTTTTGATTGAGCAGATCTGAACAGTCTTTCTGTAGAAAATGCAACTGGACATTTGGAGCGCTAAGAGAGTAGTAGTGGAAAAAGGAATATATTCAAATATAAACTACACAGAAGCATTCTGTGAAACTTCTTTCTGATCTGAGCACTCAGCTAACAGAGTTAAACCATACTTTTGATTGAGCAGTTTTGAAACACTCTGTCTGTAGAAAATGCAACTGTACATTCGTAGCGCTAAGTGGGTAATAGTGGAGAAAAGAATATGTTCAAATATAAACAACACAGAAGAATTGTATGAAACTTCTTTCTGTTCTGTGCATTCAACTAACAGAGTTGAACCTTACTTTTGATTGAGCCTTTCTGAAACACTCTTTCTGTAGAAACTGCAATTGGACATTCTGAGCGCTAAGAGGCCTCTATTGGGAAAAATAATATCTTCAAATAAAAACTACACAGAAGCATTGTGTGAAACTTATTTCTGATATGTTCATTAAGCTAACAGAGTTAAACCATACTTTTGATTGCGCAGTTCTGAACACTCTTTCTGTAGAAAATGCAAGTGGACATTCGGAGCGCTAAGAGGGTAATAGTGGAAAAAGAAATATATTCAAATATAAACTACACAGTAGCATTCTGTGAAAACTCTTACTGTTCTGTGCATTCAGCTAACAGAGTTGAACCTTACTTTTGATTGAGCCGTTCTGAAACACTCTTTCTGTAGAAACTGCAATTGGACATGCTAAGCGCTAAGAGGCCTACATTGGGAAAAAGAATATCTTCAAATAAAAACTGCACAGATGCATTCTGTGAAACTTATTTCTTATCTGTAAATTCAGTTAACAGAGATAAAACATATTTTTGATTGAGCAGTTATGAAACACTCTTTTTTTAGAAAAAGCAAGTGGAGATTCGGAGCGCTAAGAGGGTAATAGTGGAAAAAGGAATGTCTTCAAATATAAACTACACAGAATCATTCGGTGAAACTTCTTTCTGATCTGTGCATTCAGCTAACAGAGTTAAACCATACTTTTGATTGAGCAGATCTGAACACTCTTTCTGCAGAAAATGCAACTGGACATTTGGAGCGCTAAGAGCGTATTAGTGGAAAAAGGAATATATTAAAATATAAACTACACAGAAGCATTCTGTGAAACTTCTTTCTGATCTGAGCATTCAGCTAAAAGAGTTAAACCATACTTTTGATTGAGCAGTTTTGAAACACTCTGTCTGTAGAAAATGCAACTGGACATTCGTAGCGCTAAGTGGGTAATAGTGGAAAAAAAAATATGTTCAAATATAAACTACACAGAAGCATTCTGTGAAACTTCTTGCTGTTTTGTGCATTCAACTAACAGTGTTGAACCTTACTTTTGATTGAGCCGTTCTGAATCACTCTTTCTGTAGAAACTGAAATTGGACATTCTGAGTGCTAAGAGGCTTATATTGATAAAAAGAATGTCTACAAATAAAAACTACACAGAAGAATTGTGTGAAACTTCTTTCTGTTCTGTTTGTTCAACTAAAAGAGTTGAACCTTAGTTTTGATTGAGCCGTTCTGATACACAATTTCTGTAGAAAATACAAGTGGAGATTCGGAGCGCTAAGAGGGTAATAGTGGAAAAAGGAATGTCTCCAAATATAAACTACACAGAATCATTCTGTGAAATTTCTTTCTGATCTGTGCATTCAGCTAACAGAGTTAAACCATACTTTTGATTGAGCAGATCTGAACACCCTTTCTGTAGAAAATGCAACTTGACATTTGGAGCGCTAAGAGAGTAGTAGTGGAAAAAGGAATATATTCAAATATAAACTACACAGAAGCATTCTGTGAAACTTCTTTCTGATCTGAGCATTCAGCTAACAGAGTTAAACCATACTATTGATTGAGCAGTTTTGAAACACTCTGTCTGTAGAAAATGCAACTGGACATTCGTAGCGCTAAGTGGGTAGTAGTGGAAAAAAGAATATGTTCAAATATAAACTACACAGAAGCATTCTGTGAAACTTCTTTCTGTTCTGTGCATTCAACTAACAGAGTTGAACCTTACTTTTGATTGAGCCGTTCTGAAACACTCTTTCTGTAGAAACTGCAATTGGACATTCTGAGCGCTAAGAGGCCTATATTGGGAAAAAGAATGTCTACAAATAAAAACTACACAGAAGAATTGTGTCAAACTTCTTTCTGTTCTGTTTGTTCAACTAAAAGAGTTGAACCTTAGTTTTGATTGAGCCGTTCTGAAACACTCTTTCTGTAGAAAATGCAAGTGGAGATTCGGAGCGCTAAGAGGGTAATAGTGGAAAACGGAATGTCTCCAAATATAAACTACACAGAATCATTCTGTGAAACTTCTTTCTGATCTGTGCATTCAGCTAACAGAGTTAAACCATAATTTTGATTCAGCAGATCTGAACACTCTTTCTGTAGAAAATGCAACTGGACATTTGGAGCGCTAAGAGAGTAGTAGTGGAAAAAGGAATATATTCAAATATAAACTACACAGAAGCATTCTGTGAAACTTCTTTCTGATCTGAGCATTCAGCTAACAGAGTTAGACCATACTTTTGATTGAGCAGTTTTCAAACACTCTGTCTTTAGAAAATGCAACTGGACATTCGTAGCGCTAAGTGGGTAATAGTGGAGAAAAGAATATGTTCAAATATAAACTACAAAGAAGCATTGTATGAAACTTCTTTCTGTTCTGTGCATTCAACTAACTGAGTTGAACCTTACTTTTGATTGAGCCTTTCTGAAACACTCTTTCTGTAGAAACTGCAATTGGAAATTCTGAGCGCTAAGAGGCCTCTATTGGGAAAAATAATATCTTCAAATAAAAACTACACAGAAGCATTGTGTGAAACTTATTTCTGATATGTTCATTAAGCTAACAGAGTTAAACCATACTTTTGATTGCGGAGTTCTGAACACTCTTTCTGTAGAAAATGCAAGTGGACATTCGGAGCGCTAAGAGGGTAATAGTGGAAAAAGGAATATATTCAAATATAAACTACACAGTAGCATTCTGTGAAAACTCTTTCTGTTCTGTGCATTCAGCTAACAGAGTTGAACCTTGCTTTTGATTGAGCTGTTCTGAAACACTCTTTCTGTAGAAACTGCAATTGGACATGCTAAGCGCTAAGAGGCCTGCATTGGGAAAAAGAATATCTTCAAATAAAAACTACACAGATGCATTCTGTGAAACTTATTTCTGATCTGTAAATTCAGTTAACAGAGATAAAACAGATTTTTGATTGAGCAGTTATGAAACACTCTTTTTGTAGAAATTGCAAGTGGAGATACGGAGCGCTAAGAGGCTAATAGTGGAAAAAGGAATGTCTTCAAATATAAACTACACAGAATCATTCGGTGAAACTTCTTTCTGATCTGTGCATTCAGCTAAAAGAGTTAAACCATACTTTTGATTGAGCAGATCTGAACACTCTTTCTGTAGAAAATGCAACTGGACATTTGGAGCGCTAAGAGCGTAGTAGTGGAAAAAGGAATATATTCAAATATAAACTACACAGAAGCATTCTGTGAAACTTCATTCTGATCTGAGCATTCAGCTAACAGAGTTAAACCATACTTTTGATTGAGCAGTTTTGAAACACTCTGTCTGTAGAAAATGCAACCGGACATTCGTAGCGCTAAGTGGGTAATAGTGGAGAAAAGAATATGTTCAAATATAAACTACACAGAAGCATTGTATGAAACTTCTTTCTGTTCTGTGCATTCAACTAACAGAGTTGAACCTTACATTTGATTGAGCCTTTCTGAAACACTCTTTCTGTAGAAACTGCAATTGGACATTCTGAGCGCTAAGAGGCCTCTATTGGGAAAAATAATATCTTCAAATAAAAACTACACAGAAGCATTGTGTGAAACTTATTTCTGATATGTTCATTAAGCTAACAGAGTTAAACCATACTTTTGATTGCGCAGTTCTGAACACTCTTTCTGTAGAAAATGCAAGTGGACATTCGGAGCGCTAAGAGGGTAATAGTGGAAAAAGGAATATATTCAAATATAAACTACACAGTAGCATTCTGTGAAAACTCTTACTGTTCTGTGCATTCAGCTAACAGAGTTGAACCTTACTTTTGATTGAGCCGTTCTGAAACACTCTTTCTGTAGAAACTGCAATTGGACATGCTAAGCGATAAGAGGCCTACATTGGGAAAAAGAATATCTTCAAATAAAAACTACACAGATGCATTCTGTGAAACTTATTTCTTATCTGTAAATTCAGTTAACAGAGATAAAACATATTTTTGATTGAGCAGTTATGAAACACTCTTTTTGTAGAAAATGCAAGTGGAGATTCGGAGCGCTAAGAGGGTAATAGTGGAAAAAGGAATGTCTTCAAATATAAACTACACAGAATCATTCGGTGAAACTTCTTTCTGATCTGTGCATTCAGCTAACAGAGTTAAACCATACTTTTGATTGAGCAGATCTGAACACTCTTTCTGCAGAAAATGCAACTGGACATTTGGAGCGCTAAGAGCGTATTAGTGGAAAAAGGAATATATTCAAATATAAACTACACAGAAGCATTCTGTGAAACTTCTTTCTGATCTGAGCATTCAGCTAACAGAGTTAAACCATACTTTTGATTGAGCAGTTTTGAAACACTCTGTCTGTAGAAAATGCAACTGGACATTCGTAGCGCTAAGTGGGTAATAGTGGAAAAAAGAATATGTTCAAATATAAACTACACAGAAGCATTCTGTGAAACTTCTTTCTGTTCTGTGCATTCAACTAACAGAGTTGAACCTTACTTTTGATTGAGCCGTTCTGAAACCCTCTTTGTGTAGAAACTGCAATTGGACATTCTGAGCGCTAAGAGGCCTATATTGGGAAAATGAATGTCTACAAATAAAAACTACACAGAAGAATTGTGTGAAACTTCTTTCTGTTCTGTTTGTTCAACTAAAAGAGTTGAACCTTAGTTTTGATTGAGCCGTTCTGAAACACTCTTTCTGTAGAAAATGCAAGTGGAGATTCTGAGCGCTAAGAGGGTAATAGTGGAAAAAGTAATGTCTCCAAATATAAACTACACAGAATCATTCTGTGAAACTTCTTTCTGATCTGTGCATTCAGCTAACAGAGTTAAACCATACTTTTGATTCAGCAGATCTGAACACTCTTTCTGTAGAAAATGCAACTGGACATTTGGAGCGCTAAGAGATTAGTAGTGGAAAAAGGAATATATTCAAATATAAACTACACAGAAGCATTCTGTGAAACTTCTTTCTGATCTGAGCATTCAGCTAACAGAGTTAATCCATACATTTGATTGAGCAGTTTTGAAACACTCTGTCTGTAGAAAATGCAACTGGACATTCGTAGCGCTAAGTGGGTAATAGTGGAGAAAAGAATATTTTCAAATATAAACTACACAGAAGCATTGTATGAAACTTCTTTCTGTTCTGTGCATTCAACTAACAGAGTTGAACCTTACTTTTGATTGAGCCTTTCTGAAACACTCTTTCTGTAGAAACT
This sequence comes from Symphalangus syndactylus, assembly GCF_028878055.3. Taxonomy (NCBI): domain Eukaryota; kingdom Metazoa; phylum Chordata; class Mammalia; order Primates; family Hylobatidae; genus Symphalangus; species Symphalangus syndactylus. The sequence goes on from NC_072428.2 coordinate 569,274, forward strand.
GCAATTGGACATTCTGAGCGCTAAGAGGCCTCTATTGGGAAAAATAATATCTTCAAATAAAAACAACACAGAAGCATTGTGTGAAACTTATTTCTGATATGTTCATTAAGCTAACAGAATTAAATCATACTTTTGATTGCGCAGTTCTGAACACTCTTTCTGTAGAAAATGCAAGTGGACATTCGGAGCGCTAAGAGGGTAATAGTGGAAAAAGTAATATATTCAAATATAAACTACACAGTAGCATTATGTGAAAACTCTTTCTGTTCTGTGCATTCAGCTAACAGAGTTGAACGTTACTTTTGATTGAGCCGTTCTGAAACACTCTTTCTGTAGAAACTGCAATTGGACATGCTAAGCGCTAAGAGGCCTATATTGGGAAAAAGAATATCTTCAAATAAAAACTACACAGATGCATTCTGTGAAACTTATTTCTGATCTGTAAATTCAGTTAACAGAGATAAAACATATTTTTGATTGAGCAGTTATGAAACACTCTTTTTGTAGAAAATGCAAGTGGAGATTCGGAGCGCTAAGAGGGAAATAGTGGAAAAAGTAATGTCTTCAAATATAAACTACACAGAATCATTCGGTGAAACTTCTTTCAGATCTGTGCATTCAGCTAACAGAGTTAAACCATACTTTTGATTGAGCAGATCTGAACACTCTTTCTGTAGAAAATGCAACTGGACATTTGGAGCGCTAAGAGCGTAGTAGTGGAAAAAGGAATATATTCAAATATAAACTACACAGAAGCATTCTGTGAAACTTCTTTCTGATCTGAGCATTCAGCTAACACAGTTAAACCATACTTTTGATTGAGCAATTTTGAAACACTCTGTCTGTAGAAAATGCAACTTGACATTCGTAGCGCTAAGTGGGTAATAGTGGAAAAAAGAATATGTTCAAATATAAACTACACAGAAGCATTCTGTGAAACTTCTTGCTGTTCTGTGCATTCAACTAACAGAGTTGAACCTTACTTTTGATTGAGCCGTTCTGAAACACTCTTTCTGTAGAAACTGCATTTGGACATTCTGAGCGCTAAGAGGCCTATATTGGGAAAAAGAATGTCTACAAATAAAAACTACACAGAAGAATTGTGTGAAACTTCTTTCTGTTCTGTTTGTTCAACTAAAAGAGTTGAACCTTAGTTTTGATTGTGCCGTTCTGAAACACTCTTTCTGTAGAAAATGCAAGTGGAGATTCGGAGCGATAAGAGGGTAATAGTGGAAAAAGGAATGTCTCCAAATATAAACTACACAGAATCATTCTGTGAAACTTCTTTCTGACCTGTGCATTCAGCTAACAGAGTTAAACCATACTTTTGATTCAGCAGATCTGAACACTCTTTCTGTAGAAAATGCAACTGGACATTTGGAGCGCTAAGATAGTAGTAGTGGAAAAAGGAATATATTCAAATATAAACTACACAGAAGCATTCTGTGAAACTTCTTTCTGATCTGAGCATTCAGCTAACAGAGTTAAACCATACTTTTCATTGAGCAGTTTTGAAACACTCTGTCTGTAGAAAATGCAACTGGACATTCGTAGCGCTAAGTGGGTAATAGTGGAGAAAAGAATGTGTTCAAATATAAACTACACAGAAGCATTGTATGAAACTTCTTTCTGTTCTGTGCATTCAACTAACAGAGTTGAACCTTACTTTTGATTGAGCCTTTCTGAAACACTCTTTCTGTAGAAACTGCAATTGGACATTCTGAGCGCTAAGAGGCCTCTATTGGGAAAAATAATATCTTCAAATAAAAACTACACAGAAGCATTGTGTGAAACTTATTTCTGATATGTTCATTAAGCTAACAGAGTTAAACCATACTTTGGATTGCGCAGTTCTGAACAATCTTTCTGTAGAAAATGCAAGTGGACATTCGGAGCGCTAAGAGGGTAATAGTGGAAAAAGGAATATATTCAAATATAAACTACACAGTAGCATTCTGTGAAAACAATTACTGTTCTGTGCATTCAGCTAACAGAGTTGAACCTTACTTTTGATTGAGCCGTTCTGAAACACTCTTTCTGTAGAAACTGCAATTGGACATGCTAAGCGATAAGAGGCCTACATTGGGAAAAAGAATATCTTCAAATAAAAACTACACAGATGCATTCTGTGAAACTTATTTCTGATCTGTAAATTCAGTTATCAGAGATAAAACATATTTTTGATTGAGCAGTTATGAAACACTCTTTTTGTAGAAAATGCAAGTGGAGATTCGGAGCGCTAAGTGGGTAATAGTGGAAAAAGGAATGTCTTCAAATATAAACTACACAGAATCATTCGGTGAAACTTCTTTCTGATCTGTGCATTCAGCTAACAGAGTTAAACCATACTTTTGATTGAGCAGATCTGAACACTCTTTCTGTAGAAAATGCAACTGGACATTTGGAGCGCTAAGAGCGTACTAGTGGAAAAAGGAATATATTCAAATATAAACTACACAGAAGCATTCAGTGAAACTTCTTTCTGATCTGAGCATTCAGCTAACAGAGTTAAACCATACTTTTGATTGAGCAGTTTTGAAACACTCTGTCTGTAGAAAATGCAACTGGACATTCGTAGCGCTAAGTGGGTAATAGTGGAAAAAAGAATATGTTCAAATATAAACTACACAGAAGCATTCTGTGAAACTACTTTCTGTTCTGTGCATTCAACTAACAGAGTTGAACCTTACTTTTGATTGAGCCGTTCTGAAACACTCTTTCTGTAGAAACTGCAATTGGACATTCTGAGCGCTAAGAGGCCTATATTGGGAAAAAGAATGTCTACAAATAAAAACTACACAGAAGAATTGTGTGAAACTTCTTTCTGTTCTGTTTGTTCAACTAAAAGAGTTGAACCTTAGTTTTGATTGAGCCGTTCTGAAACACTCTTTCTGTAGAAAATGCAAGTGGAGATTCGGAGCGCTAAGAGGGTAATAGTGGAAAAAGGAATGTCTCCAAATATAAACTACACAGAATCATTCTGTGAAACTTCTTTCTGATCTGTGCATTCAGCTAACAGAGTTAAACCATACTTTTCATTGAGCAGATCTGAACACTCTTTCTGTAGAAAATGCAACTGGACATTTGGAGCGCTAAGAGAGTAGTAGTGGAAAAAGGAATATATTCAAATATAAACTACACAGAAGCATTCTTTGAAACTTCTTTCTGATCTGAGCATTCAGCTAACAGAGTTAAACCATACTTTTGATTGAGCAGTTTTGAAACACTCTGTCTGTAGAAAATGCAACTGGATATTCGTAGCGCTAAGTGGGTAATAGTGGAGAAAAGAATGTGTTCAAATATAAACTACACAGAAGCATTGTATGAAACTACTTTCTGTTCTGTGCATTCAACTAACAGAGTTGAACCTTACTTTTGATTGAGCCTTTCTGAAACACTCTTTCTGTAGAAACTGCAATTGGACATTCTGAGCGCTAAGAGGCCTCTATTGGGAAAAATAATATCTTCAAATAAAAACTACACAGAAGCATTGTGTGAAACTTATTTCTGATATGTTCATTAAGCTAACAGAGTTAAACCATACTTTTGATTGCGCAGTTCTGAACAATCTTTCTGTAGAAAATGCAAGTGGACATTCGGAGCGCTAAGAGGGTAATATTGGAAAAAGGAATATATTCAAATATAAACTACACAGTAGCATTCTGTGAAAACACTTACTGTTCTGTGCATTCAGCTAACAGAGTTGAACCTTACTTTTGATTGAGCCGTTCTGAAACACTCTTTCTGTAGAAACTGCAATTGGACATGCTAAGCGCTAAGAGGCCTAATTTGGGAAAAAGAATATCTTCAAAAAAAATTACACAGATGCATTCTGTGAAACTTATTTCTTATCTGTAAATTCAGTTAACAGAGATAAAACATATTTTTGATTGAGCAGTTATGAAACACTCTTTTTGTAGAAAATGCAATTGGAGATTCGGAGCGCTAAGAGGGTAATAGTGGAAAAAGGAATGTCTTTAAATATAAACTACACAGAATCATTCGGTGAAACTTCTTTCTGATCTGTGCATTCAGCTAACAGAGTTAAACCATACTTTTGATTGAGCAGATCTGAACACTCTTTCTGTAGAATATGCAACTGGACATTTGGAGTGCTAAGAGCGTTGTAGTGGAAAAAGGAATATATTCAAATATAAACTACACAGAAGCATTCTGTGAAACTTCTTTCTGATCTGAGCATTCAGCTAACAGAGTTAAACCATACTTTTGATTGAGCAGTTTTGAAACACTCTGTCTGTAGAAAATGCAACTGGACATTCGTAGCGCTAAGTGGGTAATAGTGGAAAAAAGAATATGTTCAAATATAAACTACACAGAAGCATTCTGTGAAACTTCTTGCTGTTCTGTGCATTCAACTAACAGAGTTGAACCTTACTTTTGATTGAGCCGTTCTGAAACACTCTTTCTGTAGAAACTGCAATTGGACATTCTGAGCGCTAAGAGGCCTATATTGGGAAAAAGAATGTCTACAAATAAAAACTACACAGAAGAATTGTGTGAAACTTCTTTCTGTTCTGTTTGTTCAACTAAAAGAGTTGAACCTTAGTTTTGATTGAGCCGTTCTGAAACACTCTTTCTGTAGAAAATGCAAGTGGAGATTCGGAGCGCTAAGAGGGTAATAGTGGAAAAAGGAATGTCTCCAAATATAAACTACACAGAATCATTCTGTGAAACTTCTTTCTGATCTGTGCATTCAGCTAACAGAGTTAAACCATACTTTTGATTCAGCAGATCTGAACACTCTTTCTGTAGAAAATGCAACTGGACATTTGGAGCGCTAAGAGAGTAGTAGTGGAAAAAGGAATATTTTCAAATATAAACTACACAGAAGCATTCCGTGAAACTTCTTTCTGATCTGAGCATTCAGCTAACAGAGTTAAACCATACTTTTGATTGAGCAGTTTTGAAACACTCTGTCTGTAGAAAATGCAACTGGACATTCGTAGCGCTAAGTGGGTAATAGTGGAGAAAAGAATATGTTCAAATATAAACTACACAGAAGCATTGTTTGAAACTTCTTTCTGTTCTGTGCATTCAACTAACAGAGTTGAACCTTACTTTTGATTGAGCCTTTCTGAAACACTCTTTCTGTAGAAACTGCAATTGGACATTCTGAGCGCTAAGAGGCCTCTATTGGGAAAAATAATATCTTCAAATAAAAACTACACAGAAGCATTGTGTGAAACTTATTTCTGATATGTTCATTAAGCTAACAGAGTTAAACCATACTTTTGATTGCGCAGTTCTGAACACTCTTTCTGTAGAAAATGCAAGTGGACATTCGGAGCGCTAAGAGGGTAATAGTGAAAAAAGGAATATATTCAAATATAAACTACACAGTAGCATTCTGTGAAAACTCTTACTGTTCTCTGCATTCAGCTAACAGAGTTGAACCTTACTTTTGATTGAGCCGTTCTGAAACACTCTTTCTGTAGAAACTGCAATTGGACATGCTAAGCGCTAAGAGGCCTACATTGGGAAAAAGAATATCTTCAAATAAAAACTACACAGATGCATTCTGTGAAACTTATTTCTGATCTGTAAATTCAGTTAAAAGAGATAAAAAATATTTTTGATTGAGCAGTTATGAAACACTCTTTTTGTAGAAAATGCAAGTGGAGATTCGGAGCGCTAAGGGGGTAATAGTGGAAAAAGGAATGTCTTCAAATATAAACTACACAGAATCATTCGGTGAAACTTCTTTCTGATCTGTGCATTCAGCTAACAGTGTTAAACCATACTTTTGATTGAGCAGATCTGAACACTCTTTCCGTAGAAAATGCAACTGGACATTCGTAGCGCTAAGTGGGTAATAGTGGTGAAAAGAATGTGTTGAAATATAAACTACACAGAAGCATTGTATGAAACTTCTTTCTGTTCTGTGCTTTCAACTAACAGAGTTGAACCTTACTTTTGATTGAGCCGTTCTGAAACACTCTTTCTGTAGAAACTGCAGTTGGACATTCTGAGCGCTAAGAGGCCTATATTGGGAAAAAGTATGTATACAAATAAAAACTACACAGAAGAATTGTGTGAAACTTTTTCTGTTCTGTTTGTTCAACTAAAAGAGTTGAACCTTAGTTTTGATTGAGCCGTTCTGAAACACTCTTTCTGTAGAAAATGCAAGTGGAGATTCGGAGCGCTAAGAGGGTAATAGTGGAAAAAGGAATGTATCCAAATATAAACTACACAGAATCATTCTGTGAAACTTCTTTCTGATCTGTGCATTCAGCTAACAGAGTTAAACCATACTTTTGATTGAGCAGATCTGAACACTCTTTCTGTAGAAAATGCAACTGGACATTTGGAGCGTTAAGAGATTAGTAGTGGAAAAAGGAATATATTCAAATATAAACTACACAGAAGCATTCTGTGAAACTTCTTTCTGATCTGAGCATTCAGCTAACAGAGTTAAACCATACTTTTGATTGAGCAGTTTTGAAACACTCTGTCTGTAGAAAATGCAACTGGACATTCGTAGCGCTAAGTGGGTAAGAGTGGAGAAAGAATATGTTCAAATATAAACTACACAGAAGCATTGTATGAAACTTCTTTCTGTTCTGTGCATTCAACTAACAGAGTTGAACCTTACTTTTTATTGAGCCTTTCTGAAACACTCTTTCTGTAGAAACTGCAATTGGAAATTCTGAGCGCTAAGAGGCCCCTATTGGGAAAAATAATATCTTCAAATAAAAACTACACAGAAGCATTGTGTGAAACTTATTTCTGATATGTTCATTAAGCTAACAGAGTTAAACCATACTTTGGATTTCGCAGTTCTGAGCACTCTTTCTGTAGAAAATGCAAGTGGACATTCGGAGCGCTAAGAGGGTAATAGTGGAAAAAGGAATATATTCAAATATAAACTACACAGTAGCATTCTGTGAAAACTCTTACTGTTCTGTGCATTCAGCTAACAGAGTTGAACCTTACTTTTGATTGAGCCGTTCTGAAACACTCTTTCTGTAGAAACTGCAATTGGACATGCTAAGCGCTAAGAGGCCTACATTGGGAAAAAGAATATCTTCAAATAAAAACTACACAGATGCATTCTGTGAAACTTATTTCTGATCTGTAAATTCAGTTAACAGAGATAAAACATATTTTTGATTGAGCAGTTATGAAACACTCTTTTTGTAGAAAATGCAAGTGGAGATTCGGAGCGCTAAGGGGGTAATAGTGGAAAAAGGAATGTCTTCAAATATAAACTACACAGAATCATTCGGTGAAACTTCTTTCTGACCTGTGCATTCAGCTAACAGAGTTAAACCATACTTTTGATTGAGCAGATCTGAACACTCTTTCTGTAGAAAATGCAACTGGACATTTGGAGCGTTAAGAGATTAGTAGTGGAAAAAGGAATATATTCAAATATAAACTACACAGAAGCATTCTGTGAAACTTCTTTCTGATCTGAGCATTCAGCTAACAGAGTTAAACCATACTTTTGATTGAGCAGTTTTGAAACACTCTGTCTGTAGAAAATGCAACTGGACATTCGTAGCGCTAAGTGGGTAATAGTGGTGAAAAGAATGTGTTGAAATATAAACTACACAGAAGCATTGTATGAAACTTCTTTCTGTTCTGTGCTTTCAACTAACAGAGTTGAACCTTACTTTTGATTGAGCCTTTCTGAAACACTCTTTCTGTAGAAACTGCAATTGGACATTCTGAGCGCTAAGAGGACTCTATTGGGAAAAATAATATCTTCAAATAAAAACTACTTAGAAGCATTGTGTGAAACTTATTTCTGATATGTTCATTAAGCTAACAGAGTTAAACCATACTATTGATTGCGCAGTTCTGAACAATCTTTCTGTAGAAAATGCAAGTGAACATTCGGAGCGCTAAGAGGGTAATAGTGGAAAAAGGAATATATTCAAATATAAACTACACAGTAGCATTCTGTGAAAACCCTTACTGTTCTGTGCATTCAGCTAACAGAGTTGAACCTTACTTTTGATTGAGCCGTTCTGAATCACTCTTTCTGTAGAAACTGCAATTGGACATGCTAAGCGCTAAGAGGCCTACATTGGGAAAAAGAATATCTTCAATAAAAACTACACAGATGAATTCTGTGAAACTTATTTCTGATCTGTAAATTCAGTTAACAGAGATAAAACATATTTTTGATTGAGCAGTTATGAAACACTCTTTTTGTAGAAAATGCAATTGGAGATTCGGAGCGCTAAGTGGGTAATAGTGGACAAAGGAATGTCTTCAATTAGAAACTACACAGAATCATTCTTTGAAACTTCTTTCTGATCTGTGCATTCAGCTAACAGATTTAAACCATACTTTTGATTGAGCAGATCTGAACACTCTTTCTGTAGAAAATGCAACTGGACGTTTGGAGCGCTAAGAGCGTAGTAGTGGAAAAAGGAATATATTCAAATATAAACTACACAGAAGCATTCTGTGAAACTTCTTTCTGAACTGAGCATTCAGCTAACAGAGTTAAACCATACTTTTGATTGAGCAGTTTTGAAACACTCTGTCTGTAGAAAATGCAACTGGACATTCGTAGCGCTAAGTGGGTATTAGTGGAAAAAAGAATATGTTCAAATATAAACTACACAGAAGCATTGTATGAAACTTCTTTCTGTTCTGTGCATTCAACTAACAGAGTTGAACCTTAGTTTTGATTGAGCCTTTCTGAAACACTCTTTCTGTAGAAACTGCAATTGGACATTCTGAGCGCTAATAGGCCTCTATTGGGAAAAATAATATCTTCAAATAAAAACTACACAGAAGCATTGTGTGAAACTTATTTCTGATATGTTCATTAAGCTAACAGAGTTAAACCATACTTTTGATTGCGCAGTTCTCAACACTCTTTCTGTAGAAAATACAAGTGGATATTCAGAGCGCTAAGAGGGTAATAGTGTAAAAAGGAATATATACAAATATAAACTACACAGTAGCATTCTGTGAAAATTCTTTCTGTTCTGTGCATTCAACTAACAGAGTTGAACCTTACTTTTGATTGAGCCGTTCTGAAACACTCTTTCTGTAGAAAAAGCAATTGGACATGCTAAGCGCTAAGAGGCCTACATTGGGAAAAAGAATATCTTCAAATAAAAACTACACAGATGCATTCTGTGAAACTAATTTCTGATCTGTAAATTCAGTTAACAGAGATAAAACATATTTTTGATTGAGCAGTTATGAAACACTCTTTTTGTAGAAAATGCAAGTGGAGATTCGGAGCGCTAAGTGGGTAATAGTGGACAAAGGAATGTCTTCAAATATAAACTACACAGAATCATTCGGTGAAACTTCTTTCTGATCTGTGCATTCAGCTAACAGAGTTAAAACATACTTTTGATTGAGCAGATCTGAACACTCTTTCTGTAGAAAATGCAACTGGACATTTGGAGCGCTAAGAGCGTAGTAGTGGAAAAAGGAATATATTCAAATATAAACTACACAGAAGCATTCTGTGAAACTTCTTTGTGATCTGAGCATTCAGCTAACAGAGTTAAACCATACTTTTGATTGAGCAGTTTTGAAACACTCTGTCTGTAGAAAATGCAACTGGACATTCGTAGCGCTAAGTGGGTAATAGTGGTGAAAAGAATGTGTTGAAATATAAACTACACAGAAGGATTGTATGAAACTTCTTTCTGTTCTGTGCTTTCAACTAACAGAGTTGAACCTTACTTTTGATTGAGCCGTTCTGAAACACTCCTTCTGTAGAAACTGCAATTGGACATTCTGAGCGCTAAGAGGCCTATATTGGGAAAAAGAATGTCTACAAATAAAAACTACACAGAAGAATTGTGTGAAACTTCTTTCTGTTCTGTTTGTTCAACTAAAAGAGTTGAACCTTAGTTTTGATTGAGCCGTTCTGAAACACTCTTTCTGTAGAAAATGCAAGTGGAGATTCGGAGCGCTAAGAGGGTAATAGTGGAAAAAGGAATGTCTCCAAATATAAACTACACAGAATCATTCTGTGAAACTTCTTTCTGATCTGTGCATTCAGCTAACAGAGTTAAACCATACTTTTGATTGAGCAGATCTGAACACTCTTTCTGTAGAAAATGCAACTGGACATTTGGAGCGCTAAGAGAGTAGCAGTGGAAAAAGGAATATATTCAAATATAAACTTCACAGAAGAATTCTGTGAAACTTATTTCGATCTGAGCATTCAGCTAACAGAGTTAAACCATACTTTTGATTGAGCAGTTTTGAAACACTCTGTCTGTAGAAAATGCAACTGGACATTCGTAGCGCTAAGTGGGTAATAGTGGAGAAAAGAATATGTTCAAATATAAACTACACAGAAGCATTGTATGAAACTTCTTTCTGTTCTGTGCATTCAACTAACAGAGTTGAACCTTACTTTTGATTGAGCCTTTCTGAAACACTCTTTCTGTAGAAACTGCAATTGGACATTCTGAGCGCTAAGAGGACTCTATTGGGAAAAATAATATCTTCAAATAAAAACTACACAGAAGCATTGTGTGAAACTTATTTCTGATATGTTCATTAAGCTAACAGAGTTAAACCATACTATTGATTGCGCAGTTCTGAACAATCTTTCTGTAGAAAATGCAAGTGAACATTCGGAGCGCTAAGAGGGTAATAGTGCAAAAAGGAATATATTCAAATATAAACTACACAGTAGCATTCTGTGAAAACCCTTACTGTTCTGTGCATTCAGCTAACAGAGTTGAACCTTACTTTTGATTGAGCCGTTCTGAAACACTCTTTCTGTAGAAACTGCAATTGGACATGCTAAGCGCTAAGAGGCCTACATTGGGAAAAAGAATATCTTCAATAAAAACTACACAGATGAATTCTGTGAAACTTATTTCTGATCTGTAAATTCAGTTAACAGAGATAAAACATATTTTTGATTGAGCAGTTATGAAACACTCTTTTTGTAGAAAATGCAATTGGAGATTCGGAGCGCTAAGTGGGTAATAGTGGACAAAGGAATGTCTTCAAATATAAACTACACAGAATCATTCTTTGAAACTTCTTTCTGATCTGTGCATTCAGCTAACAGAGTTAAACCATACTTTTGATTGAGCAGATCTGAACACTCTTTCTGTAGAAAATGCAACTGGACATTTGGAGCGCTAAGAGCGTAGTAGTGGAAAAAGGAATATATTCAAATATAAACTACACAGAAGCATTCTGTGAAACTTCTTTCTGAACTGAGTATTCAGCTAACAGAGTTAAACCATACTTTTGATTGAGCAGTTTTGAAACACTCTGTCTGTAGAAAATGCAACTGGACATTCGTAGCGCTAAGTGGGTAATAGTGGAAAAAAGAATATGTTCAAATATAAACTACACAGAAGCATTGTATGAAACTTCTTTCTGTTCTGTGCATTCAACTAACAGAGTTGAACCTTAGTTTTGATTGAGCCTTTCTGAAACACTCTTTCTGTAGAAACTGCAATTGGAAATTCTGAGCGCTAAGAGGCCTCTATTGGGAAAAATAATATCTTCAAATAAAAACTACACAGAAGCATTGTGTGAAACTTATTTCTGATATGTTCATTAAGCTAACAGAGTTAAACCATACTTTTGATTGCGCAGTTCTGAACACTCTTTCTGTAGAAAATACAAGTGGATATTCAGAGCGCTAAGAGGGTAATAGTGTAAAAAGGAATATATTCAAATATAAACTACACAGTAGCATTCTGTGAAAATTCTTTCTGTTCTGTGCATTCAACTAACAGAGTTGACCCTTACTTTTGATTGAGCCGTTCTGAAACACTCTTTCTGTAGAAACTGCAATTGGACATGCTAAGCGCTAAGAGGCCTACATTGGGAAAAAGAATATCTTCAAATAAAAACTACACAGATGCATTCTGTGAAACTAATTTCTGATCTGTAAATTCAGTTAACAGATATAAAACATATTTTTGATTGAGCAGTTATGAAACACTCTTTTTGTAGAAAATGCAAGTGGAGATTCGGAGCGCTAAGTGGGTAATAGTGGAAAAAGGAATGTCTTCAAATATAAACTACACAGAATCATTCGGTGAAACTTCTTTCTGATCTGTGCATTCAGCTAACATAGTTAAAACATACTTTTGATTGAGCAGATCTGAACACTCTTTCTGTAGAAAATGCAACTGGACATTTGGAGCGCTAAGAGCATATTAGTGGAAAAAGGAATATATTCAAATATAAACTACACAGAAGCATTCTGTGAAACTTCTTTCTGATCTGAGCATTCAGCTAACAGAGTTAAACCATACTTTTGATTGAGCAGTTTTGAAACACTCTGTCTGTAGAAAATGCAACTGGACATTCGTAGCGCTTAGTGGGTAATAGTGGAAAAAAGAATATGTTCAAATATAAACTACACAGAAGCATTCTGTGAAACTTCTTGCTGTTCTGTGCATTCAACTAACAGAGTTGAACCTTACTTTTGATTGAGCCGTTCTGAAACACTCTTTCTGTAGAAACTGCAATTGGACATTCTGAGCGCTAAGAGGCCTATATTGGGAAAAAGAATGTCTACAAATAAAAACTACACAGAAGAATTGTGTGAAACTTCTTTCTGTTCTGTTTGTTCAACTAAAAGAGTTGAACCTTAGTTTTGATTGAGCCGTTCTGAAACACTCTTTCTGTAGAAAATGCAAGTGGAGATTCGGAGCGCTAAGAGGGTAATAGTGGAAAAAGGAATGTCTCCAAATATAAACTACACAGAATCATTCGGTGAAACTTCTTTCTGATTTGTGCCTTCAGCTAACAGAGTTTAACCATAGTTTTGATTGAGCAGATCTGAACACTCTTTCTGTAGAAAATGCAACTGGAAATTTGGAGCGCTAAGAGCGTAGTAGTGGAAAAAGGAATATATTCAAATATAAACTACATAGAAGCATTCTGTGAAACTTCTTTCTGATCTGAGCATTCAGCTAACAGAGTTAAACCATACTTTTCACTGAGCAGTTTTGAAACACTCTGTCTGTAGGAAATGCAACTGGACATTCGTAGCGCTAAGTGGGTAATAGTGGAAAAAAGAATATGTTCAAATATAAACTACACAGAAGCATTGTATGAAACTTCTTTCTGTTCTGTGCATTCAACTAACAGAGTTGAACCTTACTTTTGATTGAGCCGTTCTGAAACACTCTTTCTGTAGAAACTGCAATTGGACATTCTGAGCGCTAAAAGGCCTATATTGGGAAAAAGAATGTCTACAAATAAAAACTACACAGAAGAATTGTGTGAAACTTCTTTCTGTTCTGTTTGTTCAACTAAAAGATTTGAACCTTAGTTTTGATTGAGCCGTTCTGAAACACTCTTTCTGTAGAAAATGCAAGTGGAGATTCGGAGCGCTAAGAGGGTAATAATGGAAAAAGGAATGTCTCCAAATATAAACTACACAGAATCATTCTGTGAAACTTCTTTCTGATCTGTGCATTCAGCTAACAGAGTTAAACCATACTTTTGATTGAGCAGATCTGAACACTCTTTCTGTAGAAAATGCAACTGGACATTTGGAGCGCTAAGAGAGTAGTAGTGGAAAAAGGAATATATTCAAATATAAACTACACAGAAGCATTCTGTGAAACTTCTTTCTGATCTGAGCATTCAGCTAACAGAGTTAAACCATACTTTTGATTGAGCAGTTTTGAAACACTCTGTCTGTAGAAAATGCAACTGGACATTCGTAGCGCTAAGTGGGTAATAGTGGAAAAAAGAATATGTTCAAATATAAACTACACAGAAGCATTGTATGAAACTTCTTTCTGTTCTGTGCATTCAACTAACAGAGTTGAACCTTACTTTTGATTGAGCCTTTCTGAAACACTCTTTCTGTAGAAACTGCAATTGGACATTCTGAGCGCTAAGAGGCCTCTATTGGGAAAAATAATATCTTCAAATAAAAACTACACAGAAGCATTGTGTGAAACTTATTTCTGATATGTTCATTAAGCTAACAGAGTTAAACCATACTTTTGATTGCGCAGTTCTGAACACTCTTTCTGTAGAAAATGCAAGTGGACATTCGGAGCGCTAAGAGGGTAATAGTGTAAAAAGGAATATATTCAAATATAAACTACACAGTAGCATTCTGTGAAAATTCTTTCTGTTCTGTGCATTCAACTAACAGAGTTGAACCTTATTTTTGATTGAGCCGTTCTGAAACACTCTTTCTGTAGAAACTGCAATTGGACATGCTAAGCGCTAAGAGGCCTACATTGGGAAAAAGAATATCGTCAAATAAAAACTACACAGATGCATTCTGTGAAACTTATTTCTGATCTGTAAATTCAGTTAACAGAGATAAAACATATTTTTGATTGAGCAGTTATGAAACACACTTTTTATAGAAAATGCAAGTGGAGATTCGGAGCGCTAAGAGGGTAATAGTGGAAAAAGGAATGTCTTCAAATATAAACTACACAGAATCATTCGGTGAAACTTCTTTCTGATCTGTGCATTCAGCTAACAGAGTTAAAACATACTTTTGATTGAGCAGATCTGAACACTCTTTCTGTAGAAAATGCAACGGGACATTTGGCGCGCTAAGAGCATATTAGTGGAAATAGAAATATATTCAAATATAAACTACACAGAAACATTCTGTGAAACTTATTTCTGATCTGAGCATTCAGCTAACAGAGTTAAACCATACTTTTTATTGAGCAGTTTTGAAACACTCTGTCTGTAGAAAATGCAATTGGACATTCGTAGCGCTAAGTCGGTAATAGTGAAAAAAGAATATGTTCAAATATAAACTACACAGAAGCATTCTGTGAAACTTCTTGCTGTTCTGTGCATTCAACTGACAGAGTTGAACCTTACTTTTGATTTAGCCGTTCTGAAACACTCTTTCTGCAGAAACTGCAATTGGACATTCTGAGCGCTAAGAGGCCTATATTGGGAAAAAGAATGTCTACAAATAAAAACTACACAGAAGAATTGTGTGAAACTTCTTTCTGTTCTGTTTGTTCAACTAAAAGAGTTGAACCTTAGTTTTGATTGAGCCGTTCTGAAACACTCTTTCTGTAGAAAATGCAAGTGGAGATTCGGAGCGCTAAGAGGGTAATAGTGGAAAAAGGAATGTCTCCAAATATAAACTACACAGAATCATTCGGTGAAAATTTTTCTGATCTGAGCATTCAGCTAACAGAGTTAAACCATACTTTTGATTCAGCAGATCTGAACACTCCTTCTGTAGAAAATGCAACTGGACATTTGGAGCGCTAAGAGAGTAGTATTGGAAAAAGGAATATATTCAAATATAAACTACACAGAAGCATTCTGTGAAACTTCTTTCTGATCTGAGCATTCAGCTAACAGAGTTAACCCATACTTTTTATTGAGCAGTTTTGAAACACTCTGTCTGTAGAAAATGCAACTGGACATTCGTAGCGCTAAGTGGGTAATAGTGGAAAAAAGAATATGTTCAAATATAAACTACACAGAAGCATTGTATGAAACTTCTTTCTGTTCTGTGCATTCAACTAACAGAGTTGAACCTTACTTTTGATTGAGCCTTTCTGAAACACTCTTTCTGTAGAAACTGCAATTGGACATTCTGAGCGCTAAGAGGCCTCTATTGGGAAAAATAATATCTTCAAATAAAAACTACACAGAAGCATTGTGTGAAACTTATTTCTGATATGTTCATTAAGCTAACAGAGTTAAACCATACTTTTGATTGCGCAGTTCTGAACACTCTTTCTGTAGAAAATGCAAGTGGACATTCGGAGCGCTAAGAGGGTAATAGTGTAAAAAGGAATATATTCAAATATAAACTACACAGTAGCATTCTGTGAAAATTCTTTCTGTTCTGTGCATTCAACTAACAGAGTTGAACCTTATTTTTGATTGAGCCGTTCTGAAACACTCTTTCTGTAGAAACTGCAATTGGACATGCTAAGCGCTAAGAGGCCTACATTGGGAAAAAGAATATCTTCAAATAAAAACTACACAGATGCATTCTGTGAAACTTATTTCTGATCTGTAAATTCAGTTAACAGAGATAAAACATATTTTTGATTGAGCAGTTATGAAACACTCTTTTTGTAGAAAATGCAATTGGAGATTCGGAGCGCTAAGTGGGTAATAGTGGACAAAGGAATGTCTTCAAATATAAACTACACAGAATCATTCTTTGAAACTTCTTTCTGATCTGTGCATTCAGCTAACAGAGTTAAACCATACTTTTGATTGAGCAGATCTGAACACTCTTTCTGTAGAAAATGCAACTGGACATTTGGAGCGCTAAGAGCGTAGTAGTGGAAAAAGGAATATATTCAAATATAAACTACACAGAAGCATTCTGTGAAACTTCTTTCTGAACTGAGTATTCAGCTAACAGAGTTAAACCATACTTTTGATTGAGCAGTTTTGAAACACTCTGTCTGTAGAAAATGCAACCTGACATTCGTAGCGCTAAGTGGGTAATAGTGGAAAAAAGAATATGTTCAAATATAAACTACACAGAAGCATTGTATGAAACTTCTTTCTGTTCTGTGCATTCAACTAACAGAGTTGAACCTTACTTTTGATTGAGCCTTTCTGAAACACTCTTTCTGTAGAAACTGCAATTGGACATTCTGAGCGCTAATAGGCCTCTATTGGGAAAAATAATATCTTCAAATAAAAACTACACAGAAGCATTGTGTGAAACTTATTTCTGATATGTTCATTAAGCTAACAGAGTTAAACCATACTTTTGATTGCGCAGTTCTGAACACTCTTTCTGTAGAAAATACAAGTGGATATTCAGAGCGCTAAGAGGGTAATAGTGTAAAAAGGAATATATTCAAATATAAACTACACAGTAGCATTCTGTGAAAATTCTTTCTGTTCTGTGCATTCAACTAACAGAGTTGATCCTTACTTTTGATTGAGCCGTTCTGAAACACTCTTTCTGTAGAAACTGCAATTGGACATGCTAAGCGCTAAGAGGCCTACATTGGGAAAAAGAATATCTTCAAATAAAAACTACACAGATGCATTCTGTGAAACTAATTTCTGATCTGTAAATTCAGTTAACAGATATAAAACATATTTTTGATAGAGCAGTTATGAAACACTCTTTTTGTCGAAAATGCAAGTGGAGATTCGGAGCGCTAAGTGGGTAATAGTGGAAAAAGGAATGTCTTCAAATATAAACTACACAGAATCATTCGGTGAAACTTCTTTCTGATCTGTGCATTCAGCTAACATAGTTAAAACACACTTTTGATTGAGCAGATCTGCACACTCTTTCGGTAGAAAATGCAACTGGACATTTGGAGCGCTAAGAGCATATTAGTGGAAAAAGGAATATATTCAAATATAAACTACACAGAAGCATTCTGTGAAACTTCTTTCTGATCTGAGCATTCAGCTAACAGAGTTAAACCATACTTTTGATTGAGCAGTTTTGAAACACTCTGTCTGTAGAAAATGCAACTGGACATTCGTAGCGCTAAGTGGGTAATAGTGGAAAAAAAATATGTTCAAATATAAACTACACAGAAGCATTCTGTGAAACTTCTTGCTGTTCTGTGCATTCAACTAACAGAGTTGAACCTTACTTTTGATTGAGCCGTTCTGAAACACTCTTTCTGTAGAAACTGCAATTGGACATTCTGAGCGCTAAGAGGCCTATATTGGGAAAAAGAATGTCTACAAATAAAAACTACACAGAAGAATTGTGTGAAACTTCTTTCTGTTCTGTTTGTTCAACTAAAAGAGTTGAACCTTAGTTTTGATTGAGCCGTTCTGAAACACTCTTTCTGTAGAAAATGCAAGTGGAGATTCGGAGCGCTAAGAGGGTAATAGTGGAAAAAGGAATGTCTCCAAATATAAACTACACAGAATCATTCGGTGAAACTTCTTTCTGATTTGTGCCTTCAGCTAAGAGAGTTTAACCATAGTTTTGATTGAGCAGATCTGAACACTCTTTCTGTAGAAAATGCAACTGGACATTTGGAGCGCTAAGAGCGTAGTAGTGGAAAAAGGAATATATTCAAATATAAACTACACAGAAGCATTCTGTGAAACTTCTTTCTGATCTGAGCATTCAGCTAACAGAGTTAAACCATACTTTTCACTGAGCAGTTTTGAAACACTCTGTCTGTAGGAAATGCAACTGGACATTCGTAGCGCTAAGTGGGTAATAGTGGAAAAAAGAATATGTTCAAATATAAACTACACAGAAGCATTGTATGAAACTTCTTTCTGTTCTGTGCATTCAACTAACAGAGTTGAACCTTACTTTTGATTGAGCCGTTCTGAAACACTCTTTCTGTAGAAACTGCAATTGGACATTCTGAGCGCTAAGAGGCCTATATTGGGAAAAAGAATGTCTACAAATAAAAACTACACAGAAGAATTGTGTGAAACTTCTTTCTGTTCTGTTTGTTCAACTAAAAGAGTTGAACCTTAGTTTTGATTGAGCCGTTCTGAAACACTCTTTCTGTAGAAAATGCAAGTGGAGATTCGGAGCGCTAAGAGGGTAATAATGGAAAAAGGAATGTCTCCAAATATAAACTACACAGAATCATTCTGTGAAACTTCTTTCTGATCTGTGCATTCAGCTAACAGAGTTAAACCATACTTTTGATTGAGCAGATCTGAACACTCTTTCTGTAGAAAATGCAACTGGACATTTGGAGCGCTAAGAGAGTAGTAGTGGAAAAAGGAATATATTCAAATATAAACTACACAGAAGCATTCTGTGAAACTTCTTTCTGATCTGAGCATTCAGCTAACAGAGTTAAACCATACTTTTGATTGAGCAGTTTTGAAACACTCTGTCTGTAGAAAATGCAACTGGACATTCGTAGCGCTAAGTGGGTAATAGTGGAAAAAAGAATATGTTCAAATATAAACTACACAGAAGCATTGTATGAAACTTCTTTCTGTTCTGTGCATTCAACTAACAGAGTTGAACCTTACATTTGATTGAGCCTTTCTGAAACACTCTTTCTGTAGAAACTGCAATTGGACATTCTGAGCGCTAAGAGGCCTCTATTGGGAAAAATAATATCTTCAAATAAAAACTACACAGAAGCATTGTGTGAAACTTATTTCTGATATGTTCATTAAGCTAACAGAGTTAAACCATACTTTTGATTGCGCAGTTCTGAACACTCTTTCTGTAGAAAATGCAAGTGGACATTCGGAGCGCTAAGAGGGTAATAGTGTAAAAAGGAATATATTCAAATATAAACTACACAGTAGCATTCTGTGAAAATTCTTCCTGTTCTGTGCATTCAACTAACAGAGTTGAACCTTATTTTTGATTGAGCCGTTCTGAAACACTCTTTCTGTAGAAACTGCAATTGGACATGCTAAGCGCTAAGAGGCCTACATTGGGAAAAAGAATATCTTCAAATAATAACTACACAGATGCATTCTGTGAAACTTATTTCTGATCTGTAAATTCAGTTAACAGAGATAAAACATATTTTTGATTGAGCAGTTATGAAACACACTTTTTGTAGAAAATGCAAGTGGAGATTCGGAGCGCTAAGAGGGTAATAGTGGAAAAAGGAATGTCTTCAAATATAAACTACACAGAATCATTCGGTGAAACTTCTTTCTGATCTGTGCATTCAGCTAACAGAGTTAAAACATACTTTTGATTGAGCAGATCTGAACACTCTTTCTGTAGAAAATGCAACGGGACATTTGGAGCGCTAAGAGCATATTAGTGGAAATAGAAATATATTCAAATATAAACTACACAGAAGCATTCTGTGAAACTTATTTCTGATCTGAGCATTCAGCTAACAGAGTTAAACCATACTTTTTATTGAGCAGTTTTGAAACACTCTGTCTGTAGAAAATGCAATTGGACATTCGTAGCGCTAAGTGGGTAATAGTGGAAAAAAGAATATGTTCAAATATAAACTACACAGAAGCATTCTGTGAAACTTCTTGCTGTTCTGTGCATTCAACTAACAGAGTTGAACCTTACTTTTGATTTAGCCGTTCTGAAACACTCTTTCTGCAGAAACTGCAATTGGACATTCTGAGCGCTAAGAGGCCTATATTGGGAAAAAGAATGTCTACAAATAAAAACTACACAGAAGAATTGTGTGAAACTTCTTTCTGTTCTGTTTGTTCAACTAAAAGAGTTGAACCTTAGTTTTGATTGAGCCGTTCTGAAACACTCTTTCTGTAGAAAATGCAAGTGGAGATTCGGAGCGCTAAGAGGGTAATAGTGGAAAAAGGAATGTCTCCAAATATAAACTACACAGAATCATTCTGTGAAAATTTTTCTGATCTGAGCATTCAGCTAACAGAGTTAAACCATACTTTTGATTCAGCAGATCTGAACACTCCTTCTGTAGAAAATGCAACTGGACATTTGGAGCGCTAAGAGAGTAGTAGTGGAAAAAGGAATACATTCAAATATAAACTACACAGAAGCATTCTGTGAAACTTCTTTCTGATCTGAGCATTCAGCTAACAGAGTTAAACCATACTTTTTATTGAGCAGTTTTGAAACACTCTGTCTGTAGAAAATGCAACTGGACATTCGTAGCGCTAAGTGGGTAATAGTGGAAAAAAGAATATGTTCAAATATAAACTACACAGAAGCATTGTATGAAACTTCTTTCTGTTCTGTGCATTCAACTAACAGAGTTGAACCTTAGTTTTGATTGAGCCTTTCTGAAACACTCTTTCTGTAGAAACTGCAATTGGACATTCTGAGCGCTAAGAGGCCTCTATTGGGAAAAATAATATCTTCAAATAAAAACTACACAGAAGCATTGTGTGAAACTTATTTCTGATATGTTCATTAAGCTAACAGAGTTAAACCATACTTTTGATTGCGCAGTTCTGAACACTCTTTCTGTAGAAAATGCAAGTGGACATTCTGAGCGCTAAGAGGGTAATAGTGTAAAAAGGAATATATTCAAATATAAACTACACAGTAGCATTCTGTGAAAATTCTTTCTGTTCTGTGCATTCAACTAACAGAGTTGAACTTTATTTTTGATTGAGCCGTTCTGAAACACTCTTTCTGTAGAAACTGCAATTGGACATGCTAAGCGCTAAGAGGCCTACATTGGGAAAAAGAATATCTTCAAATAAAAACTACACAGATGCATTCTGTGAAACTTATTTCTGATCTGTAAATTCAGTTAACAGAGATAAAACATATTTTTGATTGAGCAGTTATGAAACACTCTTTTTGTAGAAAATGCAAGTGGAGATTCGGAGCGCTAAGAGGGTAATAGTGGAAAAAGGAATGTCTTCAAATATAAACTACACAGAATCATTCGGTGAAACTTCTTTCTGATCTGTGCATTCAGCTAACATAGTTAAAACACACTTTTGATTGAGCAGATCTGAACTCTCTTTCTGTAGAAAATGCAACTGGACATTTGGAGCGCTAAGAGCATATTAGTGGAAAAAGGAATATATTCAAATATAAACTACACAGAAGCATTCTGTGAAACTTCTTTCTGATCTGAGCATTCAGCTAACAGAGTTAAACCATACTTTTGATTGAGCAGTTTTGAAACACTCTGTCTGTAGAAAATGCAACTGGACATTCGTAGCGCTAAGTGGGTAATAGTGGAAAAAAGAATATGTTCAAATATAAACTACACAGAAGCATTCTGTGAAACTTCTTGCTGTTCTGTGCATTCAACTAACAGAGTTGAACCTTACTTTTGATTGAGCCGTTCTGAAACACTCTTTCTGTAGAAACTGCAATTGGACATTCTGAGCGCTAAGAGGCCTATATTGGGAAAAAGAATGTCTACAAATAAAAACTACACAGAAGAATTGTGTGAAACTTCTTTCTGTTCTGTTTGTTCAACTAAAAGAGTTGAACCTTAGTTTTGATTGAGCCGTTCTGAAACACTCTTTCTGTAGAAAATGCAAGTGGAGATTCGGAGCGCTGAGAGGGTAATAGTGGAAAAAGGAATGTCTCCAAATATAAACTACACGGAATCATTCGGTGAAACTTCTTTCTGATTTGTGCCTTCAGCTAAGAGAGTTTAACCATAGTTTTGATTGAGCAGATCTGAACACTCTTTCTGTAGAAAATGCAACTGGACATTTGGAGCGCTAAGAGCGTAGTAGTGGAAAAAGGAATATATTCAAATATAAACTACACAGAAGCATTCTGTGAAACTTCTTTCTGATCTGAGCATTCAGCTAACAGAGTTAAACCATACTTTTCACTGAGCAGTTTTGAAACACTCTGTCTGTAGGAAATGCAACTGGACATTCGTAGCGCTAAGTGGGTAATAGTGGAAAAAAGAATATGTTCAAATATAAACTACACAGAAGCATTGTATGAAACTTCTTTCTGTTCTGTGCATTCAACTAACAGAGTTGAACCTTACTTTTGATTGAGCCGTTCTGAAACACTCTTTCTGTAGAAACTGCAATTGGACATTCTGAGCGCTAAGAGGCCTATATTGGGAAAAAGAATGTCTACAAATAAAAACTACACAGAAGAATTGTGTGAAACTTCTTTCTGTTCTGTTTGTTCAACTAAAAGAGTTGAACCTTAGTTTTGATTGAGCCGTTCTGAAACACTCTTTCTGTAGAAAATGCAAGTGGAGATTCGGAGCGCTAAGAGGGTAATAATGGAAAAAGGAATGTCTCCAAATATAAACTACACAGAATCATTCTGTGAAACTTCTTTCTGATCTGTGTATTCAGCTAACAGAGTTAAACCATACTTTTGATTGAGCAGATCTGAACACTCTTTCTGTAGAAAATGCAACTGGACATTTGGAGCGGTAAGAGCGTAGTAGTGGAAAAAGGAATATATTAAAATATAAACTACACAGAAGCATTCTGTGAAACTTCTTTCTGATCTGAGCATTCAGCTAACAGAGTTAAACCATACTTTTGATTGAGCAGTTTTGAAACACTCTGTCTGTAGAAAATGCAACTGGACATTCATAGCGCTAAGTGGGTAATAGTGGAAAAAAGAATATGTTCAAATATAAACTACACAGAAGCATTGTATGAAACTTCTTTCTGTTCTGTGCATTCAACTAACAGAGTTGAACCTTACTTTTGATTGAGCCTTTCTGAAACACTCTTTCTGTAGAAACTGCAATTGGACATTCTGAGCGCTAAGAGGCCTCTATTGGGAAAAATAATATCTTCAAATAAAAACTACACAGAAGCATTGTGTGAAACTTATTTCTGATATGTTCATTAAGCTAACAGAGTTAAACCATACTTTTGATTGCGCAGTTCTGAACACTCTTTCTGTAGAAAATGCAAGTGGACATTCGGAGCGCTAAGAGGGTAATAGTGTAAAAAGGAATATATTCAAATATAAACTACACAGTAGCATTCTGTGAAAATTCTTCCTGTTCTGTGCATTCAACTAACAGAGTTGAACCTTATTTTTGATTGAGCCGTTCTGAAACACTCTTTCTGTAGAAACTGCAATTGGACATGCTAAGCGCTAAGAGGCCTACATTGGGAAAAAGAATATCTTCAAATAAAAACTACACAGATGCATTCTGTGAAACTTATTTCTGATCTGTAAATTCAGTTAACAGAGATAAAACATATTTTTGATTGAGCAGTTATGAAACACACTTTTTGTAGAAAATGCAAGTGGAGATTCGGAGCGCTAAGAGGGTAATAGTGGAAAAAGGAATGTCTTCAAATATAAACTACACAGAATCATTCGGTGAAACTTCTTTCTGATCTGTGCATTCAGCTAACAGAGTTAAAACATACTTTTGATTGAGCAGATCTGAACACTCTTTCTGTAGAAAATGCAACGGGACATTTGGAGCGCTAAGAGCATATTAGTGGAAATAGAAATATATTCAAATATAAACTACACAGAAGCATTCTGTGAAACTTATTTCTGATCTGAGCATTCAGCTAACAGAGTTAAACCATACTTTTGATTGAGCAGTTTTGAAACACTCTGTCTGTAGAAAATGCAATTGGACATTCGTAGCGCTAAGTGGGTAATAGTGGAAAAAAGAATATGTTCAAATATAAACTACACAGAAGCATTCTGTGAAACTTCTTGCTGTTCTGTGCATTCAACTAACAGAGTTGAACCTTACTTTTGATTTAGCCGTTCTGAAACACTCTTTCTGCAGAAACTGCAATTGGACATTCTGAGCGCTAAGAGGCCTATATTGGGAAAAAGAATGTCTACAAATAAAAACTACACAGAAGAATTGTGTGAAACTTCTTTCTGTTCTGTTTGTTCAACTAGAAGAGTTGAACCTTAGTTTTGATTGAGCCGTTCTGAAACACTCTTTCTGTAGAAAATGCAAGTGGAGATTCGGAGCGCTAAGAGGGTAATAGTGGAAAAAGGAATGTCTCCAAATATAAACTACACAGAATCATTCTGTGAAAATTTTTCTGATCTGAGCATTCAGCTAACAGAGTTAAACCATACTTTTGATTCAGCAGATCTGAACACTCCTTCTGTAGAAAATGCAACTGGACATTTGGAGCGCTAAGAGAGTAGTAGTGGAAAAAGGAATATATTCAAATATAAACTACACAGAAGCATTCTGTGAAACTTCTTTCTGATCTGAGCATTCAGCTAACAGAGTTAAACCATACTTTTTATTGAGCAGTTTTGAAACACTCTGTCTGTAGAAAATGCAACTGGACATTCGTAGCGCTAAGTGGGTAATAGTGGAAAAAAGAATATGTTCAAATATAAACTACACAGAAGCATTGTATGAAACTTCTTTCTGTTCTGTGCATTCAACTAACAGAGTTGAACCTTAGTTTTGATTGAGCCTTTCTGAAACACTCTTTCTGTAGAAACTGCAATTGGACATTCTGAGCGCTAAGAGGCCTCTATTGGGAAAAATAATATCTTCAAATAAAAACTACACAGAAGCATTGTGTGAAACTTATTTCTGATATGTTCATTAAGCTAACAGAGTTAAACCATACTTTTGATTGCGCAGTTCTGAACACTCTTTCTGTAGAAAATGCAAGTGGACATTCGGAGCGCTAAGAGGGTAATAGTGTAAAAAGGAATATATTCAAATATAAACTACACAGTAGCATTCTGTGAAAATTCTTTCTGTTCTGTGCATTCAACTAACAGAGTTGAACTTTATTTTTGATTGAGCCGTTCTGAAACACTCTTTCTGTAGAAACTGCAATTGGACATGCTAAGCGCTAAGAGGCCTACATTGGGAAAAAGAATATCTTCAAATAAAAACTACACAGATGCATTCTGTGAAACTTATTTCTGATCTGTAAATTCAGTTAACAGAGATAAAACATATTTTTGATTGAGCAGTTATGAAACACTCTTTTTGTAGAAAATGCAAGTGGAGATTCGGAGCGCTAAGAGGGTAATAGTGGAAAATGGAATGCCTTCAAATATAAACTACACAGAATCATTCGGTGAAACTTCTTTCTGATCTGTGCATTCAGCTAACAGAGTTAAAACATACTTTTGATTGAGCAGATCTGAACACTCTTTCTGTAGAAAATGCAACTGGACATTTGGAGCGCTAAGAGCATATTAGTGGAAAAAGAAATATATTCAAATATAAACTACACAGAAGCATTCTGTGAAACTTCTTTCTGATCTGAGCATTCAGCTAACAGAGTTAAACCATACTTTTTATTGAGCAGTTTTGAAACACTCTGTCTGTAGAAAATGCAACTGGACATTCGTAGCGCTAAGTGGGTAATAGTGGAAAAAAGAATATGTTCAAATATAAACTACACAGAAGCATTCTGTGAAACTTCTTGCTGTTCTGTGCATTCAACTAACAGAGTTGAACCTTACTTTTGATTGAGCCGTTCTGAAACACTCTTTCTGTAGAAACTGCAATTGGACATTCTGAGCGCTAAGAGGCCTATATTGGGAAAAAGAATGTCTACAAATAAAAACTACACAGAAGAATTGTGTGAAACTTCTTTCTGTTCTGTTTGTTCAACTAAAAGAGTTGAACCTTAGTTTTGATTGAGCCGTTCTGAAACACTCTTTCTGTAGAAAATGCAAGTGGAGATTCGGAGCGCTGAGAGGGTAATAGTGGAAAAAGGAATGTCTCCAAATATAAACTACACAGAATCATTCGGTGAAACTTCTTTCTGATTTGTGCCTTCAGCTAAGAGAGTTTAACCATAGTTTTGATTGAGCAGATCTGAACACTCTTTCTGTAGAAAATGCAACTGGACATTTGGAGCGCTAAGAGCGTAGTAGTGGAAAAAGGAATATATTCAAATATAAACTACACAGAAGCATTCTGTGAAACTTCTTTCTGATCTGAGCATTCAGCTAACAGAGTTAAACCATACTTTTCACTGAGCAGTTTTGAAACACTCTGTCTGTAGGAAATGCAACTGGACATTCGTAGCGCTAAGTGGGTAATAGTGGAAAAAAGAATATGTTCAAATATAAACTACACAGAAGCATTGTATGAAACTTCTTTCTGTTCTGTGCATTCAACTAACAGAGTTGAACCTTACTTTTGATTGAGCCGTTCTGAAACACTCTTTCTGTAGAAACTGCAATTGGACATTCTGAGCGCTAAGAGGCCTATATTGGGAAAAAGAATGTCTACAAATAAAAACTACACAGAAGAATTGTGTGAAACTTCTTTCTGTTCTGTTTGTTCAACTAAAAGAGTTGAACCTTAGTTTTGATTGAGCCGTTCTGAAACACTCTTTCTGTAGAAAATGCAAGTGGAGATTCGGAGCGCTAAGAGGGTAATAATGGAAAAAGGAATGTCTCCAAATATAAACTACACAGAATCATTCTGTGAAACTTCTTTCTGATCTGTGCATTCAGCTAACAGAGTTAAACCATACTTTTGATTGAGCAGATCTGAACACTCTTTCTGTAGAAAATGCAACTGGACATTTGGAGCGCTAAGAGAGTAGTAGTGGAAAAAGGAATATATTCAAATATAAACTACACAGAAGCATTCTGTGAAACTTCTTTCTGATCTGAGCATTCAGCTAACAGAGTTAAACCATACTTTTGATTGAGCAGTTTTGAAACACTCTGTCTGTAGAAAATGCAACTGGACATTCGTAGCGCTAAGTGGGTAATAGTGGAAAAAAGAATATGTTCAAATATAAACTACACAGAAGCATTGTATGAAACTTCTTTCTGTTCTGTGCATTCAACTAACAGAGTTGAACCTTACTTTTGATTGAGCCTTTCTGAAACACTCTTTCTGTAGAAACTGCAATTGGACATTCTGAGCGCTAAGAGGCCTCTATTGGGAAAAATAATATCTTCAAATAAAAACTACACAGAAGCATTGTGTGAAACTTATTTCTGATATGTTCATTAAGCTAACAGAGTTAAACCATACTTTTGATTGCGCAGTTCTGAACACTCTTTCTGTAGAAAATGCAAGTGGACATTCGGAGCGCTAAGAGGGTAATAGTGTAAAAAGGAATATATTCAAATATAAACTACACAGTAGCATTCTGTGAAAATTCTTCCTGTTCTGTGCATTCAACTAACAGAGTTGAACCTTATTTTTGATTGAGCCGTTCTGAAACACTCTTTCTGTAGAAACTGCAATTGGACATGCTAAGCGCTAAGAGGCCTACATTGGGAAAAAGAATATCTTCAAATAAAAACTACACAGATGCATTCTGTGAAACTTATTTCTGATCTGTAAATTCAGTTAACAGAGATAAAACATATTTTTGATTGAGCAGTTATGAAACACACTTTTTGTAGAAAATGCAAGTGGAGATTCGGAGCGCTAAGAGGGTAATAGTGGAAAAAGGAATGTCTTCAAATATAAACTACACAGAATCATTCGGTGAAACTTCTTTCTGATCTGTGCATTCAGCTAACAGAGTTAAAACATACTTTTGATTGAGCAGATCTGAACACTCTTTCTGTAGAAAATGCAACGGGACATTTGGAGCGCTAAGAGCATATTAGTGGAAATAGAAATATATTCAAATATAAAATACACAGAAGCATTCTGTGAAACTTATTTCTGATCTGAGCATTCAGCTAACAGAGTTAAACCATACTTTTGATTGAGCAGTTTTGAAACACTCTGTCTGTAGAAAATGCAATTGGACATTCGTAGCGCTAAGTGGGTAATAGTGGAAAAAAGAATATGTTCAAATATAAACTACACAGAAGCATTCTGTGAAACTTCTTGCTGTTCTGTGCATTCAACTAACAGAGTTCAACCTTACTTTTGATTTAGCCGTTCTGAAACACTCTTTCTGCAGAAACTGCAATTGGACATTCTGAGCGCTAAGAGGCCTATATTGGGAAAAAGAATGTCTACAAATAAAAACTACACAGAAGAATTGTGTGAAACTTCTTTCTGTTCTGTTTGTTCAACTAAAAGAGTTGAACCTTAGTTTTGATTGAGCCGTTCTGAAACACTCTTTCTGTAGAAAATGCAAGTGGAGATTCGGAGCGCTAAGAGGGTAATAGTGGAAAAAGGAATGTCTCCAAATATAAACTACACAGAATCATTCTGTGAAAATTTTTCTGATCTGAGCATTCAGCTAACAGAGTTAAACCATACTTTTGATTCAGCAGATCTGAACACTCCTTCTGTAGAAAATGCAACTGGACATTTGGAGCGCTAAGAGAGTAGTAGTGGAAAAAGGAATATATTCAAATATAAACTACACAGAAGCATTCTGTGAAACTTCTTTCTGATCTGAGCATTCAGCTAACAGAGTTAAACCATACTTTTTATTGAGCAGTTTTGAAACACTCTGTCTGTAGAAAATGCAACTGGACATTCGTAGCGCTAAGTGGGTAATAGTGGAAAAAAGAATATGTTCAAATATAAACTACACAGAAGCATTGTATGAAACTTCTTTCTGTTCTGTGCATTCAACTAACAGAGTTGAACCTTAGTTTTGATTGAGCCTTTCTGAAACACTCTTTCTGTAGAAACTGCAATTGGACATTCTGAGCGCTAAGAGGCCTCTATTGGGAAAAATAATATCTTCAAATAAAAACTACACAGAAGCATTGTGTGAAACTTATTTCTGATATGTTCATTAAGCTAACAGAGTTAAACCATACTTTTGATTGCGCAGTTCTGAACACTCTTTCTGTAGAAAATGCAAGAGGACATTCGGAGCGCTAAGAGGGTAAGAGTGTAAAAAGGAATATATTCAAATATAAACTACACAGTAGCATTCTGTGAAAATTCTTTCTGTTCTGTGCATTCAACTAACAGAGTTGAACTTTATTTTTGATTGAGCCGTTCTGAAACACTCTTTCTGTAGAAACTGCAATTGGACATGCTAAGCGCTAAGAGGCCTACATTGGGAAAAAGAATATCTTCAAATAAAAACTACACAGATGCATTCTGTGAAACTTATTTCTGATCTGTAAATTCAGTTAACAGAGATAAAACATATTTTTGATTGAGCAGTTATGAAACACTCTTTTTGTAGAAAATGCAAGTGGAGATTCGGAGCGCTAAGAGGGTAATAGTGGAAAATGGAATGTCTTCAAATATAAACTACACAGAATCATTCGGTGAAACTTCTTTCTGATCTGTGCATTCAGCTAACAGAGTTAAAACATACTTTTGATTGAGCAGATCTGAACACTCTTTCTGTAGAAAATGCAACTGGACATTTGGAGCGCTAAGAGCATATTAGTGGAAAAAGAAATATATTCAAATATAAACTACACAGAAGCATTCTGTGAAACTTCTTTCTGATCTGAGCATTCAGCTAACAGAGTTAAACCATACTTTTTATTGAGCAGTTTTGAAACACTCTGTCTGTAGAAAATGCAACTGGACATTCGTAGCGCTAAGTGGGTAATAGTGGAAAAAAGAATATGTTCAAATATAAACTACACAGAAGCATTCTGTGAAACTTCTTGCTGTTCTGTGCATTCAACTAACAGAGTTGAACCTTACTTTTGATTGAGCCGTTCTGAAACACTCTTTCTGCAGAAACTGCAATTGGACATTCTGAGCGCTAAGAGGCCTATATTTGGAAAAAGAATGTCTACAAATAAAAACTACACAGAAGAATTGTGTGAAACTTCTTTCTGTTCTGTTTGTTCAACTAAAAGAGTTGAACCTTAGTTTTGATTGAGCCGTTCTGAAACACTCTTTCTGTAGAAAATGCAAGTGGAGATTCGGAGCGCTAAGAGGGTAATAGTGGAAAAAGGAATGTCTCCAAATATAAACTACACAGAATCGTTCTGTGAAACTTCTTTCTGATCTGTGCATTCAGCTAACAGAGTTAAACCATACTTTTGATTCAGCAGATCTGAACACTCTTTCTGTAGAAAATGCAACTGGACATTTGGAGCGCTAAGAGAGTAGTAGTGGAAAAAGGAATATATTCAAATATAAACTACACAGAAGCATTCTGTGAAACTTCATTCTGATCTGAGCATTCAGCTAACAGAGTTAAACCATACTTTGGATTGAGCAGTTTTGAAACACTCTGTCTGTAGAAAATGCAACTGGACATTCGTAGCGCTAAGTGGGTAATAGTGGAGAAAAGAATATGTTCAAATATAAACTACACAGAAGCATTGTATGAAACTTCTTTCTGTTCTGTGCATTCAACTAACAGAGTTGAACCTTACGTTTGATTGAGCCTTTCTGAAACACTCTTTCTGTAGAAACTGCAATTGGACATTCTGAGCGCTAAGAGGCCTCTATTGGGAAAAATAATATCTTCAAATAAAAACTACACAGAAGCATTGTGTGAAACTTATTTCTGATATGTTCATTAAGCTAACAGAGTTAAACCATACTTTTGATTGCGCAGTTCTGAACACTCTTTCTGTAGAAAATGCAAGTGGACATTCGGAGCGCTAAGAGGGTAATAGTGTAAAAAGTAATATATTCAAATATAAACTACACAGTAGCATTCTGTGAAAATTCTTTCTGTTCTGTGCATTCAACTAACAGAGTTGAACCATACTTTTGATTGAGCCGTTCTGAAACACTCTTTCTGTAGAAACTGCAATTGGACATGCTAAGCGCTAAGAGGCCTACATTGGGAAAAAGAATATCTTCAAATAAAAACTACACAGATGCATTCTGTGAAGCTTATTTCTGATCTGTAAATTCAGTTAACAGAGATAAAACATATTTTTGATTGAGCAGTTATGAAACAATCTTTTTGTAGAAAATGCAAGTGGAGATTCGGAGCGCTAAGAGGGTAATAGTGGAAAAAGGAATGTCTTCAAATATAAACTACACAGAATCATTCGGTGAAACTTCTTTCTGATCTGTGCATTCAGCTAACAGAGGTAAACCATACTTTTGATTGAGCAGATCTGAACACTCTTTCTGTAGAAAATGCAACTGGACATTTGGAGCGCTAAGAGCGTAGTAGTGGAAAAAGGAATATATTCAAATATAAACTACACAGAAGCATTCTGTGAAACTTCTTTCTGATCTGAGCATTCAGCTAACAGAGTTAAACCATACTTTTGATTGAGCAGTTTTGAAACACTCTGTCTGTAGAAAATGCAACTGGACATTCGTAGCGCTAAGTGGGTAATAGTGGAAAAAAGAATATGTTCAAATATAAACTACACAGAAGCATTGTATGAAACTACTTTCTGTTCTGTGCATTCAACTAACAGAGTTGAACCTTACTTTTGATTGAGCCTTTCTGAAACACTCTTTCTGTAGAAACTGCAATTGGACATTCTGAGCGCTAAGAATCCTCTATTGGGAAAAATAATATCTTCAAATAAAAACTACACAGAAGCATTGTGTGAAACTTATTTCTGATATGTTCATTAAGCTAACAGAGTTAAACCATACTTTTGATTGCGCAGTTCTGAGCACTCTTTCTGTAGAAAATGCAAGTGGACATTCGGAGCGCTAAGAGGGTAATAGTGGAAAAAGGAATATATTCAAATATAAACTACACAGTAGCATTCTGTGAAAATTCTTTCTGTTCTGTGCATTCAACTAACAGAGTTGAACCTTACTTTTGATTGAGCCGTTCTGAAACACTCTTTCTGTAGAAACTGCAATTGGACATGCTAAGCGCTAAGAGGCCTACATTGGGAAAAAGAATATCTTCAAATAAAAACTACACAGATGCATTCTGTGAAACTTATTTCTGATCTGTAAATTCAGTTAACAGAGATAAAACATATTTTTGATTGAGCAGTTATGAAACACTCTTTTTGTAGAAAATGCAAGTGGAGTTTCGGAGCGCTAAGAGGGTAATAGTGGAAAAAGGAATGTCTTCAAATATAAACTACACAGAATCATTCGGTGAAACTTCTTTCTGATCTGTGCATTCAGCTAACGGAGTTAAACCATACTTTTGATTGAGCAGATCTGAACACTCTTTCTGTAGAAAATGCAACTGGACATTTGGAGCGCTAAGAGCGTAGTAGTGGAAAAAGGAATATATTCAAATATAAACTACACAGAAGCATTCTGTGAAACTTCTTTCTGATCTGAGCATTCAGCTAACAGAGTTAAACCATACTTTTCACTGAGGAGTTTTGAAACACTCTGTCTGTAGAAAATGCAACTGGACATTCGTAGCGCTAAGTGGGTAATAGTGGAAAAAAGAATATGTTCAAATATAAACTACACAGTAGCATTTTATGAAACTCCTTTCTGTTCTGTGCATTCAACTAACAGAGTTGAACCTTACTTTTGATTGAGCCGTTCTGAAACACTCTTTCTGTAGAAACTGCAATTGGACATTCTGAGCGCTAAGAGGCCTATATTGGGAAAAAGAATGTCTACAAATAAAAACTACACAGAAGAATTGTGTGAAACTTCTTTCTGTTCTGTTTGTTCAACTAAAAGAGTTGAACCTTTATTTTGATTGTGCCGTTCTGAAACACTCTTTCTGTAGAAAATGCAAGTGGAGATTCGGAGCGCTGAGAGGGTAATAGTGGAAAAAGGAATGTCTCCAAATATAAACTACACAGAATCATTCGGTGAAACTTCTTTCTGATTTGTGCCTTCAGCTAAGAGAGTTTAACCATAGTTTTGATTGAGCAGATCTGAACACTCTTTCTGTAGAAAATGCAACTGGACATTTGGAGCGCTAAGAGCGTAGTAGTGGAAAAAGGAATATATTCAAATATAAACTACACAGAAGCATTCTGTGAAACTTCTTTCTGATCTGAGCATTCAGCTAACAGAGTTAAACCATACTTTTCACTGAGCAGTTTTGAAACACTCTGTCTGTAGGAAATGCAACTGGACATTCGTAGCGCTAAGTGGGTAATAGTGGAAAAAAGAATATGTTCAAATATAAACTACACAGAAGCATTGTATGAAACTTCTTTCTGTTCTGTGCATTCAACTAACAGAGTTGAACCTTACTTTTGATTGAGCCGTTCTGAAACACTCTTTCTGTAGAAACTGCAATTGGACATTCTGAGCGCTAAGAGGCCTATATTGGGAAAAAGAATGTCTACAAATAAAAACTACACAGAAGAATTGTGTGAAACTTCTTTCTGTTCTGTTTGTTCAACTAAAAGAGTTGAACCTTAGTTTTGATTGAGCCGTTCTGAAACACTCTTTCTGTAGAAAATGCAAGTGGAGATTCGGAGCGCTAAGAGGGTAATAATGGAAAAAGGAATGTCTCCAAATATAAACTACACAGAATCATTCTGTGAAACTTCTTTCTGATCTGTGCATTCAGCTAACAGAGTTAAACCATACTTTTGATTGAGCAGATCTGAACACTCTTTCTGTAGAAAATGCAACTGGACATTTGGAGCGCTAAGAGAGTAGTAGTGGAAAAAGGAATATATTCAAATATAAACTACACAGAAGCATTCTGTGAAACTTCTTTCTGATCTGAGCATTCAGCTAACAGAGTTAAACCATACTTTTGATTGAGCAGTTTTGAAACACTCTGTCTGTAGAAAATGCAACTGGACATTCGTAGCGCTAAGTGGGTAATAGTGGAAAAAAGAATATGTTCAAATATAAACTACACAGAAGCATTGTATGAAACTTCTTTCTGTTCTGTGCATTCAACTAACAGAGTTGAACCTTACTTTTGATTGAGCCTTTCTGAAACACTCTTTCTGTAGAAACTGCAATTGGACATTCTGAGCGCTAAGAGGCCTCTATTGGGAAAAATAATATCTTCAAATAAAAACTACACAGAAGCATTGTGTGAAACTTATTTCTGATATGTTCATTAAGCTAACAGAGTTAAACCATACTTTTGATTGCGCAGTTCTGAACACTCTTTCTGTAGAAAATGCAAGTGGACATTCGGAGCGCTAAGAGGGTAATAGTGTAAAAAGGAATATATTCAAATATAAACTACACAGTAGCATTCTGTGAAAATTCTTCCTGTTCTGTGCATTCAACTAACAGAGTTGAACCTTATTTTTGATTGAGCCGTTCTGAAACACTCTTTCTGTAGAAACTGCAATTGGACATGCTAAGCGCTAAGAGGCCTACATTGGGAAAAAGAATATCTTCAAATAAAAACTACACAGATGCATTCTGTGAAACTTATTTCTGATCTGTAAATTCAGTTAACAGAGATAAAACATATTTTTGATTGAGCAGTTATGAAACACACTTTTTGTAGAAAATGCAAGTGGAGATTCGGAGCGCTAAGAGGGTAATAGTGGAAAAAGGAATGTCTTCAAATATAAACTACACAGAATCATTCGGTGAAACTTCTTTCTGATCTGTGCATTCAGCTAACAGAGTTAAAACATACTTTTGATTGAGCAGATCTGAACACTCTTTCTGTAGAAAATGCAACGGGACATTTGGAGCGCTAAGAGCATATTAGTGGAAATAGAAATATATTCAAATATAAAATACACAGAAGCATTCTGTGAAACTTATTTCTGATCTGAGCATTCAGCTAACAGAGTTAAACCATACTTTTGATTGAGCAGTTTTGAAACACTCTGTCTGTAGAAAATGCAATTGGACATTCGTAGCGCTAAGTGGGTAATAGTGGAAAAAAGAATATGTTCAAATATAAACTACACAGAAGCATTCTGTGAAACTTCTTGCTGTTCTGTGCATTCAACTAACAGAGTTCAACCTTACTTTTGATTTAGCCGTTCTGAAACACTCTTTCTGCAGAAACTGCAATTGGACATTCTGAGCGCTAAGAGGCCTATATTGGGAAAAAGAATGTCTACAAATAAAAACTACACAGAAGAATTGTGTGAAACTTCTTTCTGTTCTGTTTGTTCAACTAAAAGAGTTGAACCTTAGTTTTGATTGAGCCGTTCTGAAACACTCTTTCTGTAGAAAATGCAAGTGGAGATTCGGAGCGCTAAGAGGGTAATAGTGGAAAAAGGAATGTCTCCAAATATAAACTACACAGAATCATTCTGTGAAAATTTTTCTGATCTGAGCATTCAGCTAACAGAGTTAAACCATACTTTTGATTCAGCAGATCTGAACACTCCTTCTGTAGAAAATGCAACTGGACATTTGGAGCGCTAAGAGAGTAGTAGTGGAAAAAGGAATATATTCAAATATAAACTACACAGAAGCATTCTGTGAAACTTCTTTCTGATCTGAGCATTCAGCTAACAGAGTTAAACCATACTTTTTATTGAGCAGTTTTGAAACACTCTGTCTGTAGAAAATGCAACTGGACATTCGTAGCGCTAAGTGGGTAATAGTGGAAAAAAGAATATGTTCAAATATAAACTACACAGAAGCATTGTATGAAACTTCTTTCTGTTCTGTGCATTCAACTAACAGAGTTGAACCTTAGTTTTGATTGAGCCTTTCTGAAACACTCTTTCTGTAGAAACTGCAATTGGACATTCTGAGCGCTAAGAGGCCTCTATTGGGAAAAATAATATCTTCAAATAAAAACTACACAGAAGCATTGTGTGAAACTTATTTCTGATATGTTCATTAAGCTAACAGAGTTAAACCATACTTTTGATTGCGCAGTTCTGAACACTCTTTCTGTAGAAAATGCAAGAGGACATTCGGAGCGCTAAGAGGGTAAGAGTGTAAAAAGGAATATATTCAAATATAAACTACACAGTAGCATTCTGTGAAAATTCTTTCTGTTCTGTGCATTCAACTAACAGAGTTGAACTTTATTTTTGATTGAGCCGTTCTGAAACACTCTTTCTGTAGAAACTGCAATTGGACATGCTAAGCGCTAAGAGGCCTACATTGGGAAAAAGAATATCTTCAAATAAAAACTACACAGATGCATTCTGTGAAACTTATTTCTGATCTGTAAATTCAGTTAACAGAGATAAAACATATTTTTGATTGAGCAGTTATGAAACACTCTTTTTGTAGAAAATGCAAGTGGAGATTCGGAGCGCTAAGAGGGTAATAGTGGAAAATGGAATGTCTTCAAATATAAACTACACAGAATCATTCGGTGAAACTTCTTTCTGATCTGTGCATTCAGCTAACAGAGTTAAAACATACTTTTGATTGAGCAGATCTGAACACTCTTTCTGTAGAAAATGCAACTGGACATTTGGAGCGCTAAGAGCATATTAGTGGAAAAAGAAATATATTCAAATATAAACTACACAGAAGCATTCTGTGAAACTTCTTTCTGATCTGAGCATTCAGCTAACAGAGTTAAACCATACTTTTTATTGAGCAGTTTTGAAACACTCTGTCTGTAGAAAATGCAACTGGACATTCGTAGCGCTAAGTGGGTAATAGTGGAAAAAAGAATATGTTCAAATATAAACTACACAGAAGCATTCTGTGAAACTTCTTGCTGTTCTGTGCATTCAACTAACAGAGTTGAACCTTACTTTTGATTGAGCCGTTCTGAAACACTCTTTCTGCAGAAACTGCAATTGGACATTCTGAGCGCTAAGAGGCCTATATTTGGAAAAAGAATGTCTACAAATAAAAACTACACAGAAGAATTGTGTGAAACTTCTTTCTGTTCTGTTTGTTCAACTAAAAGAGTTGAACCTTAGTTTTGATTGAGCCGTTCTGAAACACTCTTTCTGTAGAAAATGCAAGTGGAGATTCGGAGCGCTAAGAGGGTAATAGTGGAAAAAGGAATGTCTCCAAATATAAACTACACAGAATCGTTCTGTGAAACTTCTTTCTGATCTGTGCATTCAGCTAACAGAGTTAAACCATACTTTTGATTCAGCAGATCTGAACACTCTTTCTGTAGAAAATGCAACTGGACATTTGGAGCGCTAAGAGAGTAGTAGTGGAAAAAGGAATATATTCAAATATAAACTACACAGAAGCATTCTGTGAAACTTCATTCTGATCTGAGCATTCAGCTAACAGAGTTAAACCATACTTTGGATTGAGCAGTTTTGAAACACTCTGTCTGTAGAAAATGCAACTGGACATTCGTAGCGCTAAGTGGGTAATAGTGGAGAAAAGAATATGTTCAAATATAAACTACACAGAAGCATTGTATGAAACTTCTTTCTGTTCTGTGCATTCAACTAACAGAGTTGAACCTTACGTTTGATTGAGCCTTTCTGAAACACTCTTTCTGTAGAAACTGCAATTGGACATTCTGAGCGCTAAGAGGCCTCTATTGGGAAAAATAATATCTTCAAATAAAAACTACACAGAAGCATTGTGTGAAACTTATTTCTGATATGTTCATTAAGCTAACAGAGTTAAACCATACTTTTGATTGCGCAGTTCTGAACACTCTTTCTGTAGAAAATGCAAGTGGACATTCGGAGCGCTAAGAGGGTAATAGTGTAAAAAGTAATATATTCAAATATAAACTACACAGTAGCATTCTGTGAAAATTCTTTCTGTTCTGTGCATTCAACTAACAGAGTTGAACCATACTTTTGATTGAGCCGTTCTGAAACACTCTTTCTGTAGAAACTGCAATTGGACATGCTAAGCGCTAAGAGGCCTACATTGGGAAAAAGAATATCTTCAAATAAAAACTACACAGATGCATTCTGTGAAGCTTATTTCTGATCTGTAAATTCAGTTAACAGAGATAAAACATATTTTTGATTGAGCAGTTATGAAACAATCTTTTTGTAGAAAATGCAAGTGGAGATTCGGAGCGCTAAGAGGGTAATAGTGGAAAAAGGAATGTCTTCAAATATAAACTACACAGAATCATTCGGTGAAACTTCTTTCTGATCTGTGCATTCAGCTAACAGAGGTAAACCATACTTTTGATTGAGCAGATCTGAACACTCTTTCTGTAGAAAATGCAACTGGACATTTGGAGCGCTAAGAGCGTAGTAGTGGAAAAAGGAATATATTCAAATATAAACTACACAGAAGCATTCTGTGAAACTTCTTTCTGATCTGAGCATTCAGCTAACAGAGTTAAACCATACTTTTGATTGAGCAGTTTTGAAACACTCTGTCTGTAGAAAATGCAACTGGACATTCGTAGCGCTAAGTGGGTAATAGTGGAAAAAAGAATATGTTCAAATATAAACTACACAGAAGCATTGTATGAAACTACTTTCTGTTCTGTGCATTCAACTAACAGAGTTGAACCTTACTTTTGATTGAGCCTTTCTGAAACACTCTTTCTGTAGAAACTGCAATTGGACATTCTGAGCGCTAAGAATCCTCTATTGGGAAAAATAATATCTTCAAATAAAAACTACACAGAAGCATTGTGTGAAACTTATTTCTGATATGTTCATTAAGCTAACAGAGTTAAACCATACTTTTGATTGCGCAGTTCTGAGCACTCTTTCTGTAGAAAATGCAAGTGGACATTCGGAGCGCTAAGAGGGTAATAGTGGAAAAAGGAATATATTCAAATATAAACTACACAGTAGCATTCTGTGAAAATTCTTTCTGTTCTGTGCATTCAACTAACAGAGTTGAACCTTACTTTTGATTGAGCCGTTCTGAAACACTCTTTCTGTAGAAACTGCAATTGGACATGCTAAGCGCTAAGAGGCCTACATTGGGAAAAAGAATATCTTCAAATAAAAACTACACAGATGCATTCTGTGAAACTTATTTCTGATCTGTAAATTCAGTTAACAGAGATAAAACATATTTTTGATTGAGCAGTTATGAAACACTCTTTTTGTAGAAAATGCAAGTGGAGTTTCGGAGCGCTAAGAGGGTAATAGTGGAAAAAGGAATGTCTTCAAATATAAACTACACAGAATCATTCGGTGAAACTTCTTTCTGATCTGTGCATTCAGCTAACGGAGTTAAACCATACTTTTGATTGAGCAGATCTGAACACTCTTTCTGTAGAAAATGCAACTGGACATTTGGAGCGCTAAGAGCGTAGTAGTGGAAAAAGGAATATATTCAAATATAAACTACACAGAAGCATTCTGTGAAACTTCTTTCTGATCTGAGCATTCAGCTAACAGAGTTAAACCATACTTTTCACTGAGGAGTTTTGAAACACTCTGTCTGTAGAAAATGCAACTGGACATTCGTAGCGCTAAGTGGGTAATAGTGGAA